>NW_020699449.1:2651235-2671607 GCF_002925995.2 Terrapene triunguis | reverse complement strand
GGGTGGGAGTTGGGACTCCTGGGCTCCGGGAAGAGGCTGGTGTCTGACGCCCGGGGGAGGAGTGCTGGGAGCGAGGACTCTGGATTCCTAGGTTTCCAGCTGGGCTCTAGTTGTTTGAGGGGGTGGGGGGAGGACGGAGACTAGGGCTCCGGACTCCTGGGTTCTGCCCTCAATGCCGGAGGGGAGCGGGGTCTAGTGACCTGGGGTGACAAAAGAGGCGCAACCCAGCTGTTCCCAGAGTCCAGCAGGCGGTGAGCCACAGCCCCCGGGCTCGGGTTCGGGCTGTGGGACGTGGCCGACCCCAGTACAGAGCCGAGCTCATCCCGGCACCGGGGTTCCAACCCCGGGGCAGCCTGCCTGAGTCCAGGGAGCGGGGCTGGCTGTGCTTGGGGTAGGCGAGCGCACGGCGCAGCTGGGACCCAAGACCCTTCCTCACTTACAGGCTTCGCGGGCGCTGCGACTCCTGTGGGGCCCGGGTCCCTCTTCTTGCCCCCGCCGGCGGGGCCACTTCCCAGACAAGCTAACCCGGAAACACAACCTCCCGCCGGAAGTGACAGAGGTCAGCAAAGCATGTGCAAATGCCGGCGGAAGGGGCGGAGAAGAGCGGGCCAGCCCTGGCAGAATTTTTAATGGCACACTGCTGCCTGCTGGGGTCCCGGCCACCGGCAGGCAGCAGCGTGCCATAGGTTGCCAACCCCTGCTATATATGCTAATGGTTGAGAAGCTCCTTAATCCCATGAGTATTCTCACTGAAGTCAAAGGGAGTACTCATAAGATTTCATTTTTTTCTTGCATAAATATGCGAGTACTCCCTTTGACTTCAACGAAAATTCTCATATGATTAAGGACTACTTCTATACAGGTTTGCAGGATCAGGCTTTCACAATGGAACATCTCCACTGTCAAATCCACAGAGAATGCAGCAAGGAGAAGAGAAAGATCAAGAACATGATGTTCACACACACAGAGTGAAAAAACAAGCAGGTAAACACATTAAAAGGACAATGTATGTATATTTTCAACAAATGCCCCAAAATCCTAACTCCACGCTATCAGTAAGATATAGCACTGTATATAAAAAATGTAAAAATAAGAGCAGAATCCTCTAAAATAGAGCTCTTTAAAGAACTGGACCATGATACCTTCATTTAAATATTCTCCAAGTTCATTAATCAAACACTGTGTCATCTTCAGTGGAGGTGGAAGGGGAGGTTAATTCTACCTCATATGACCTACTTTTGCTTCAATAAAAACAAAAAGCTGATCTACAGAACAAAAGATGCCTTGCTTGTGAAGTAGGAACCGATGCCAGCACACTCACGACTGACAAGAATAATTGGAGAGCATTAAAATTTGCTTGCTGTTGAAGATTTTAGATTGCCTTTGCAAAAACAGTTTTAGAATTGAGTCATGTTCTTCAGGAAATGTCCTCTGAACAGAGGTTTTAATGTAATAGTAGTTTTGAAGTCCAGTGATAAGGAGAAATATTGGCTGCAGCTAACCAAGGGTCAATGCTATGAATCCATAGTGCTCCCAACTCCTTCTGACTGCAGTGGGTGTGCCCAACACCTTTGAGGACTAGGTGCTAATGGGGATAAGGCAGTGCCAATCGCTCACAGAATATTTTCCACCCCCAATTTTAGTCTCAATGAGAGGAAGTGGGAGAGGGGAAACAGATCTGGGATACTGATGGCAAATTCCTTTCTTTAAAACCAAGCACAATTAGTAGATATTTCAAGTCATTTGTGGGATCATGCCAGACAATCAGAGAACTGAAAAACACTCATGCTGTTTTGTATAGTCACATTTTCCAGGTTCCTTCTGAACCTCACATTACCCTTAGGTATGAAGAAGGGTTTATTAAATGTAGAAAGCAATCTATCCAGAAGGCCAGTTTGCGGAGGTAGGGAAGGGGACGAAGACGGCTCAGGTAACTCATTTTAACACACACCCTACTAAGCTGCTCCTCGTCATGCTCCCTACACTAAACAAACAGCAGTAAAAAGATACTTGTTCTGTTGCAGCCAAAAGGCAGGGCTTGCAAGAAACATCAAAAGTTTCAGAGAGGTCTTCTGTTCTGGCAGTACATTATTAAGATGAGTTGCCAAGGAAGCTTTAAAACATGGGGCTGTGCTCTTTTTGCTTCTTTACGATCTGAAAAGCTGGAACACTTTTTTTTTTTTTTTTAAGTTGTTTCTTTGCTTGTTTTTTACATTAAAAGTACCAGGACTACTGAGTCTGATCTTCCATGGTTTTGCTAGAAGGCCTGTTGGAGGACTCAGGGGTATACTGGGAGCACTCTCACACATTAACTGAATCGTTATGGTGTTAAGTCTTTAACAAATGTATCCTTTCACCCATGTGCTTATTAGGAGATAGAACTAAACGAAAATGTTAACAAACCCACAAAGTTCTGAACAGTCCAATTAGAAATCCCTTTACCTCTCAATTGCTCAGACTGATATTCTACTATTTCACTACAGTAACTCCACACTTAACGTAAGTTGTTTCGTTATTACGTCGCTGACCTATTAGAGAACATACTCCTTTAAAGTCCTGCAATGTTCCCTTATAACGTTGTTTTGCTCCCTCTGCTCCACCCTCCCGGGACTCCTGCCAGGGAGCGGGCAAGCCCCCACACCCCGATCTGCTCTCCGGCTGGAATGTAGGGCGGGCGGAGCAGGGCAAGCCCCCTTGTTCCCACCCCACCCCCAGCAGGAGCGCCAGGCGGGTGGAACGGGGCAAGTCCCCACATTGTCCTGCCAATGTACCACAAACTGTGATCTGATGAGACCTTTCCAAGGTCAAGAGGACAGTTAAATCTTCCATGTGAATAAAGCCCCAGAATTATATGCTGGGACTGCCAATAAAAAGGTGTCAATTGCAATGGTAATTTTCCAATACGCACAATTTCCACTGAGAACATTACTAAAACCAGCAGCTAATCATACAGAGGAAATGTCAGATGGCAACTATTTTGTTTTTGCTATTCTAGCCTGGATTCAAGACAGTGTCTTAGAGGTGAAAGGATCTCTGTTCTATATGAGATTCTTGTTTTAGTTTTGGGAGCCGGGTGGGGAAGATGGAGGGGTGCAAGTGAATAAGTCCCCTTCATCCTCTCCCCAGTACTCTTGCAGATTTTACAGGGTGGTTGGAAATTCAAATATCTACCTCTAATTCAGCTTTTCCCTTATCTTATTACCTCCCCACCATGGCCAATCGCCACTGTCCACATATACTCCATTCTCCCAGTGTCCCTTACACTCACAAAGTCTTCCCCAACACCATTTTGGTTGGAGGTGGGGTTCTCCTTCCATATCTTGGACCCTACAAGGTAGTGCTGAACCCCATGAAAAAGATATACAGGATTTAGGTTTCCACAGAAGTTCCTCTCCATAAAATAGCTGTTATTGCCACGTATCATATGTCTTATGAACTGTACTGGTATAAGATGGTAAACATACAGGAAAATATCACACGGATGGTTGTTCTGAACAGTGCTCAGTCTCCTCTTCTGCAGATATTATGGAAGATTTAAGTTTAATTTCCAGTTTTGTTATATACTACTTACATGAAGTCACTTACTCTCTCTGCCTCAGTTCCCCACCTGTAAAATGGGAATAACAACACTCCTTTTCTTCCATCCTGGTCTATTCCATCCTATTGCAAGCTCTTTGGGGCAGGCATTGTCTCTTACTATGTGCTGGCACTATAGGTATACACAATTGGCTAAATAAACAGACTTAGGGTGAGATCCTCACCCCAGCTCCAGCCACTTTTGCTTGGTAAAAGGGCTGGAGTAACATAAAGCCTCTGAAAGCCCAGAAGCTGGCTGGTAGCGAATTCCTCCCTGCACAGGACCAGCAAAAGACAGCCATAAAGCTGTCTCCCAAAGATCCCCTTGTAAATCTTGGTGTAGGGGGAGTACCCAGGTGGGGTAATGATAGCAGCATGTAATATTGCAGAGATTCTAAGTAGTGCTGGGGCCCATAGGCTGCCAGGGCTGTCTAAATTATGCCAGAGTCTGTGGAGCAGCCAGAATTGGAAAGGTGCAAAGGTATCTTAAAACCACCATATCTCACCCCGGGGGCTATGGATTCTTCATTGTGCTTATCTCATCATGTTTAAAGAACAGCGGGGGAGGATGGGGTGTATTCTCTTCCACACTTGGTTGTCATTAGAACACCTGGCTTCTCGCAGTCACTATAAGCGGACTCTGATACAGTGTACAAACCCCATACTGGGCCCGACGGGGTTAAAGGACAATACTGGGCCCAGGTATCCCCACCTCTCCCGACCTGCAGAGCATCCTCCAACTGCAGAGGAGGCTTAAAAGGGAGCAACTTAGCTCAGAAGGGGGAGGTAGGGAGGGAGACACTTACCTTGAGGGATCCTGGACAAGGGTGCCGAAGAAGCCTCCTTTGGGGAAGAGGGCTGCGTGCTGTGCCCAGTTGGGGCTGAAGGTTTAGCTGCCTTTTCTACTGATATCTTAGGTTGTACTTGGAGCTGTTGGGAGAGATGGAGGGACCCAGGAAGGGTAACTCCGAAGGGACTCCAAGGTGCTAGACTCTTATAGGTCTGGGTCAGAGCCTGGTGGAGTGGGAAGGCCCAGGCTGCCCTACCAACTTCTTCTGCTGCAGACAGGGCATAAGCCTAATGGTAAGGAGGGGGCAAGGACACTGAAAACACAAGATGATGCTAAGCCCACACACGGGTGAGGAACTGGACTGAAAAGCTGTCCTGGGGGGGGGGGTGAGGCTGGATGCTGGACCCTCAGAGGACTCTATTACACTGACCAACACTCGGCACTATTGTGAGCAGTGTCTCCTTTGTACCTCCATTTACACAAAGGCTGAAAAACTTACCATAAACCACACAAGTAACAGTCTCTTTAAGAAAAAAAAAAAAAAAAAAAAGGCATCTTAGCAAGCCATAAGAAAAATATTATACAGACCTTGCCATAAGGAGTATCCACATATTTTTCTGTTCTTCCTTCCAAGATGTCAGGATCGTCCAGACCAGTTCCACCAATAATTCCAATCTTACAAACAAACAAAAATAAGTATTAGAACTCTAGAGATTACATTGCATTTTAAATCTGACAGTGACACTAACCCTGGATTTCTATGACAGGTTTCAGAGTAGCAGCCGTGTTAGTCTGTATCCGCAAAAAGAACAGGAGTACTTGTGGCACCTTAGAGACTAACAAATTTATTATTTATTATTTATGCTCTAATAAATTTGTTAGTCTCTAAGGTGCCACAAGTACTCCTGTTCTTTTTTCTGGATTTCTAGCCAGCTACACAATTTAATTTTTGATTCATCTATGCTTGAGATGGGCCCAGAACCATGGATCCAAAAGCACCAATCATTATAGCTACAGCTCAAGTTTCTCATGAAGACTTGCAAACATAGTTGTACCATGTCACTTTAGGCCATATTTCATTTAATTTTCCCAAGTACAAAGGCTTGACTACGACTCCCCAGGTCATACAGACACCAAATTTAAAAGTTATCAAACAGCACAAAGAAAGAGTCACTGATTAATCATTTATCCCTAATGTGAAAGTAAATATGGATGTTAACGGGCAAAGTTGATAACTGATGCCAAAGAGATCAGCGTAACCTATGCTGTAATCAAGGCTGTACCACAGATAGTATTCATATGAAATTGTGGTACATCTTTTCTGCAATGGGAAGAACAAGGAAAAAGACTCAGTACCTCTGGTCACTGGGGACATAATGATCCCCAGAAATGCAACACCTGAACTGTCTTATTGATATCTTTAACCCTGATTGCCATTAAGGTATGGCTCATAAGCTTCTTCCTCTCCCAATAGCAGTTGCTTCTAGATGCATGGGGAAGAGACAAAAAGGAAAGTGTGTTGGCAACTAGTTAGATTTGCCTGAAATGAAGCTACTAATTGAGAAGCTACTAACTTTCAGGCCATGTAGCCTCCTTGAAAAAACATATTACTTAGCTGACTAAAGCCCCGGTTCAGCAAAGCATTCAGTTATCCAAACCTGCACAGTGCCCCACACCATTTTATCTGAGGTTAAATTGTGTAAGACATTCACACTGAGCACACAGACATTTACCCAGGATGGAAGCTGTCAACCAAAAAAGCCTTCCTTGCTTGCCTGCAATATACGTAGGAAAGATAGGAAGTATGGCAAGAGACCACCCTGGCTTAACCAGGAGATCTTCAATGATCTAAAAAATCAAAAAAGAGTCCTACAAAAAAGTGGAAACTAGGTCAAATTACAAAGGATGAATATAAACAAATAACACAAGTATGTAGAGACAAAATTAGAAAGCCAAGGCACAAAACGAGATCAAACTAGCTAGAGACATTAAGGGTAACAAGAAAACATTCTACAAATACATTAGAAGCGAGAGGAAGACCAAGGACAGGGTAGGCCCATTACTCAATGAGGGGGGGAAATAACAACAGAAAATGTGGAAATGGCAGAGGTGCTTAATGACTTCTTTGTTTTGGTTTTCACCAAGAAGGTTGGTGGTGATTGGACATCTAACATAGTGAATGCCAGCGATAATGAGGTAGGATCAGAAGAGGCTAAAATAGGGAAAGAACAAGTTAAAAATTACTTGGACAAATTAGATGTCTTTAAGTCACCAGGGCCTGATGAAATGCATCCCTAGAATACTTAAGGAGCTGATTGAGGAGATATCTGAGCCATTAGCAATTACCTCTGAGAAGTCATGGAAGACAGGAGAGATTCCAGAAGACTGGAAAGGGCAAATATAGCGCCAATCTATAAAAAGGGAAATAAGGATGACCTGGGGAATTACAGACCAGTCAGCTTAACTTCTGTACCCAGAAAGATAATGGAGCAAATAATTAAGCAATCAATTTGCAAACATCTAGAAGACAATAAGGTGATAAGTAACAGTCAGCATGGATTCGACAAAAACAAATTGTGTCAAACCAACCTGATAGCTTTTTTTTGACAGGGTAACAAGCCTTGTGGATAGGTGGGAAGCGGTAGACGTGGTATATCTTGACTTTAGTAAAGCTTTTGATACTGTCTCGCATGACCGTCTCATAAATAAAGTAGGGAAATGCAACCTAGATGGAACTACTATAAGGTGGGTGCAAAACTGGTTGCAAAACCGTTCCCAAAGAATAGTTATCAGTGGTTCACAGTCATGCTGGAAGGGCATAATGCGTGGGGTCCTGCAGGGATCAGTTCTGGGTCCGGTTCTGCTCAATACGTTCATCAATGATTTAGATAATGGCATAGAGAGTACACTTATAAAGTTTGCGGACGATACCAAGCTGGGAGGGGTTGCAAGTGCTTTGGAGGATAGGCTTAAGATTCAAAATGATCTGGACAAACTGGAGAAATGGTCTGAAGTAAATAGGATGAAATTCAGTAAGGACAAATGCAAAGTACTTCATTTAGGAAGGAGCAATCAGTTGCACACATACAAAATGGGAAATGACTGCCTAAGAGGATCTGGGGGTCATAGTGCACTACAAGCTAAATATGAGTCAACAGTGTAACGCTGTTGCAAAAAAAAGCAAACATCATTCTGGGATGTATTAGCAGGAATGTTGTAAGCAAGACACAAGAAGTAATTCTTCCGCTCTACTCCACTCTGATTAGGCCTAAGCTGGAGTATTGTGTCCAGTTCTGGGCGCCACATTTCAGGAAGGATGTGGACAAATTGGAGAGAGTCCAGAGAAGAGCAACAAAAATGATTAAAGGTCTAGAAAACATGACCTATGAGGGAAGATTGAAAAAAATTGGGTTTGTTTAGTCTGGAAAAGAGAAGACTGAGAGGGGACAGGATAACAGTTTTCAAGTATGTAAAAGGTTGTTACAATTCTTCTTCCTCCTTGTTTTTCTTAACCTCTGAGGATAGACAAGAAGCAATGGTCTTAAATTGCAGCAAGGGAGGTTTAGATTGGACATTAGGAAAAACTTCCTAACTGTCAGAGTGGTTAAGCACCGGAATAAATTGCCTAGGGAGTTTGTGGAAAATCATTGGAGATTTTTAAAAGCAGGTTAGACAAACACCTGGGTGTCAAACACCATACTTAGTCCTGCCACGAGTGTAGGGGACTGGACTAGATGACCTCTCGAGGTCCCTTCCAGTTCTATGATACGATGTCCATTCAACTTCTCTTTGCTGGAGACGCAGGAGGTCCCAGCAACGTCTGAGACTGTAACTAGGGATTTATTTTGAAAAACAATAATATGAGAGGGAACTATGCCTCTGCACTAATTTGTGCTGCTTTAAAGGTGATCTTCAGACATAGGAGTATTTCACCAACTCACACATAAAAAAGGAGACAGATCGAGACCATTAAATCTAGAGCTGGTCAAAAAATGTCTGAAGAAATGTTATTCCATTGCAAAATGTCAATTGGTCAAAATGCTCCACTGAGTGTTGATTTGGATAAAAATTTAATTTAGAAAAAAACTGAAACCAAGCATTTTGATAAGGTTGGAACATTCCATTTAAAACTTATACAAATGTTTTGGTATATTGTGTTTTGAAACAACGTTTTTGTTTTTAAATTTATTTATAATTTTTTATTCTTGTAAACTGGCATAACAAAATAATTATATTACAAATGACCAGTCAGAATACCAGAAATGAGCAAATCAAATACCAATTTCAAATTACCAATCACTATTTCATATCATTTTAAATTCTTTAAATCCTAATAAAAAATATAAAAGTATAAAATATTAAAATACATAAAAGCCACAACTGAAACAAACATGACCCAAAACAAAACATTTTGTGGGAAATTTTCATTCCAATTCAGAATGAAATTTTTTTGAAATGCTGGAATTTCCCACAGAATAGAAATTCTAGTTTTGATCAGCTCAGCTGCCCGAATGAATTATGCATCCTTCTAGATTTAAGGAGCTGTAGTCCAGCTAACCCACTGCACCTACACAGACACCCTATTTTACAAGTTACTCAACCTAGCTTACCCAGAAGAATGCTGGAAAGGGGCCTGAGAACACTTCCACTATGGACAGAACCCCCACTGGGACTTTGTAGTTGTGCCACTGGACCCACTTTTGGGTTTAAAGTATTCTTTTTAAACCTTGTAACCTTCAAAGAGTGGTGCTTAATAATACCTGAAATGTAACAATGTGGTTTAGCATAACTCTATATTTGTGTTATAAAAAGCTAATTCCCATATGTGGAGTTTGCTTTCCAACCAAGGCCCACAACAAATCAGCAATTACCCTTACAGTAGTACCAGCTCCCCCTGCTGCTACCAAGCCAACTTAACACACGTACAAAGAAACACCATTTCTGTTCTTGGCTCTACCGCCAGCCTGAGAAACCCCAGGCCTCTACACAGAGTGTCTGATAGGGGGACAGTATTCACAGCCAGCTTAGCGGCATCTTCTGTTAGTGAAAGTATGGAGAATGTGAATTCATATTCTGCTGGGGATACGGGGTTGTTGTGTTTTTTTTTTTAAGCTTTGTGTTCTGGTGCAGTCTGCATAGAGTTAACAAGTTCCAGCATAGTACTAGCAACAAAAAGGGAATCTCCATTTAGTTTTAGCAAACACTGACTTCTTCAATAAAGCGACATCCATAGGAATAAAGATTTTGCGCATGTCCTCTTGTGTCAGTCAGAAAAGCAAAACGGTTAAACTGTCAGTGCCACATGTTCACAATGAATACTGAGGACAAACTGATTGATTAATGCGTACTTCAATCCAACCAAGTTGTGCAGCCTTCACAATAAAATTAATAATACAATGAGAAAGAAACATACACTTCCAAGTTATACTTTCCTTTGGCTTCCCAGTGGAACCAGTCGTCTTTGTATCTTTTAGGGTCTGATCCAACTCCCACTTAAGTCAATGGGAGGTTTTCCACTGACTTCAATGGGAATTAGATTAGGCTCTTCAGAGCAGGGGCTGTTTTTAATTGTGTGGTCCCCAAGCACACTGTTGGCATGTAAAGAAATAATTTCACCCTCTGTTACACACAGCAAAAAAACTGCTTTTTTCAATTGGCAGTTACTGTTGCAGTGTTTGTCTCAGTTTTAAGTGGAAGAACTCAAATCATGTTGAGCTTTTAAAAACAAACAACCCCCCCACACATACACAACCCCCCCATTTTTGTCTTCCCCCCCAATACCTTGTCAGTAATAAAAGCATGTTATCTAAACTCTCAGAATGTTTTCTAGCTGTACAGCTAAGGGTTTGTATCTCTTAACAAAATAATAATAAAAAAAAAAGCACCAAGTGGAAATCCCAGTGACTTAAATCTAAACCAAAAATCTGTCTCTTGCTCTCAATTTCTATAGCCCTATGTTTATAGAAACCCTACAGATGCCCTGTCATTATACTGCAATTAGCTCATCAGGCATCTCTTTTCAATAAGCAAAGACTGTGGTCCTTGTTATGTGCCAAATACTTTTTCATGTGAAAGCCTGGTTCATGTCATCTGCTGTGTGGTAGTATTTAAACAGATTTTTTTCCTTTTGGCGCCACCTTGTGCTGTATGTGTGTTATTGCAGGCAAACAATTAAATTCTTAATATAATCCAAATAGGCAGACTAGAGAAGAAAAATAAATCACAATAATATTTTCTTATAATTTTTGTAATAAGAATGGAGATTTTTGCCTTAGTGTTATTCACAGATCATGAGTATTTGGACAAATGCTGGTTTGTTCATGAAAATACTCAAGAGTCCTGAATGCTATGATTATTTGCCTGAAAACTGTACCTGAAGTATTATGGGATATTTATTACTCAAGATTCTCCTGTTCCAAAGTTTCAGTCATCCTCATATGGAGTAGAAACAACATCAACAAGGCAATCAAAGGTGGGACTTGCAGGTCACGTAGACATACCCACACTAGCATTAATCTAACTAGTACACTAAAAATAGCAGAGATGACACCGGCATGGACTTCTGCAGGGGTGCAGGAACAATTTGTATTGTGGGGGTGCTGAGAGACATTGAACCCCACTGTAAATCCTGTATATAATGGAAACCACTTCAAGCAGGGTGGATAAAAATCAATGATTTTTTTATTTACATCGGATTTTTTTTATAAAATGCTTTTTGAGGAAAAAACCTAACTAAAGATAGTTTTAATGAAGATACATTATAGCTCAAATATATCTCATCATGGAATAGGGATTATAAATTCTAATTCTATAGTATGAGACAATATATTCATGTAATGTTTAAGAAAAGTGTTGTAAATGAATTCCAATAGTTCATGGATTAGGGACCCAATCTTATGGGGTTCCACAGGCTTCTGTATAGATTATTTAGGTTAATCTTTCTATCTCCCCTATGAGACTCAGTGCTCAGTCTAGAAGATACCATCAGAGATGCTTTGTTTTGCAGTTCTCAAACTGTGCATTTGTGTCTCCAGAGGTAACATGCTTGTTAACAGCAAAAATGTTTTTAAATAAATAAATAATATATAGAGGTGAGAAATAACAGACCTCAACTCTATTGTCCCTCTGCAAATTTGTGTACACAGAGTCAATCCCTTACCTCTCTCTAAAAGTGCAAAGTTTCAAAAAGTTCAATGAATAGAAGATTGTTGGGGGCGTAATAGATCTGGACAAGAAGAAGAAGAAGTCTGGAGATAAATGTGAGAAGGAAGGGATATATGCTTTTTTGTTAAAATATTATATGTTTGCTGTTGAAGAAAAAAATCCAGACTACTTAACGTTGTTTTAGTTAAATAAATAATTTAAAATGTTTGTCTGGTGATGTTCTCCTCCTAATACAATGTGGCAAGAAAATCCTCCAAATATTAATGATTAACCTGCTGAATTGGAGATGGTTCACCTCCCAATGACTTCATAAATATCTGCTTCAATTACCTTTGGTAAATGAAATAACCAAACAATCATTAATATTCTGATATAGCTGTAAAACTAATCTAAAAAGTTTTCAAAATAAATCACTGTTTAAGTATAGTGTGTACCTTCTAAAAATGAAACCTACATCTATCTCTGAGTTATGAAGAATATGTATTAAGGTTATAACAACCAACAAGAATGCACTTTTATGTAGAAAACCATGATTAAATCGAGCCTTCCTGACTAGTGATTTAAATCATGATTTAAATCCACCCTGACTTCAAGCCAGGAGATGCTGCAGCACACCCCCCTTCACCTCTAGTTTCAGCACCTATGGACTTCTGCACAGACTAGCAACGTGAAAACGTACTCGTGTCCCTGCATAGGTTTACAGAGCCTGCATTGAAGCCAGCGCTGCTGCATCTTCAGTGCTATTTTTAGCTGTACTAGCTGTTATGCCTGGGGGAATTCTGCGCCACTGCGAAATGCAGAATTTGATGTTTCCCCTGCAGAATTGGTGGCCATTAGGGGCATTGCAGCTCACAGAGCACCAGCTCGGTGGGGATGGAGGCTCTGCAGCCTTGTTTGATCCTCATCCGCCCGTGGACGGGAGAAGGCCTAGGAGTCCTGGCTCTGGCAAAGGGTGAGGAAGGGCACCGCGTCCCCACGGGGGATAGTAAAGAAGCTCGGGGGAGTACAGGTCCTGGGAGAGGGGGGTGCAGGTGTCTGTGCCAGGGGGTGCCTCGTAGCTGGGCTCTGGGGGGAGCGGAATGCAGTTGTCGGTGGCTGGGCTCTGGGGAGAGAGAGGTGCAGGTGCCTGGGCTTTTGCGGTGCCCTGCAGCTGGGCTGTGGGGGGAGGGAGGTGTGGGCATCTGGGCTCTGGGGGTGCCCTGCGGCTGGGCTCTGGGTGCGGGGGGGAAGAGGGTTCTGGAGCTGGGATATGCTTCATAGCTGGACTCTGGGGGGAGGGAGTTCAGGTGTTTGGGCTCTGGAGGGGGCCCACACAGCCCCCTCCAGTATGCCCCCAATTGGGTTTCTTTAACTCTCTACTCCTGGGGGAATCTTTTTTCATTGTCATCTATATTGTTGACATACTTGCTGACAGGTATTTTGAAATAAGTTACCAAAATAATTGAAACTGGAGTGATTATATTGTGCTATTGACAAATAAAATATGCAGAATTTGGCAGAATTTCAAAATATTGTGCGCAGAATTTTGAAATTTTTTGGCACAGAATTTGCCCAGGAAGTATGTCTAGTGGTAGTATGTCTACACAAGCTGCTATTGGACCTTTGACTGCAGCATAGACATATCCTTATGGGACCAATCACAAACCACAATCCTAACACAGGCTGGAAATTGTTCACATACTCTTCAGTGTTTGCTGAATTTTGTAACTCATACAAATCAGGATAGAAATTGTGAAATGTTTTTATTATTCATTGAAATTCTAAAAAAAATGAATAAAGAGGGTTAAGAATCAAGTTTTTTTTAGTTGGGAACCACATATCTGCCAACATAACTGCAGCCTAGAATTTAAGATTGAGGATAATTTCCGCAGAGTGTGCTTTTCAACCTGAATTATTCTATCCAGTAATTAAAGAGAACAATGCAAACTGGAGATATGGGGTTCTTCACCATATTATCAGTTGGCTGATGAAACTGGCCGATGTCTGTAGAACTTGGGCTACCTCCTCAGTTTTCACTACTACTTTTTTGTCTAGCCAGGATATAGCTGTAACCCCTCTCATTCAAACATATGGGCGGGGCAGGGTGATTGTGACTCCCTGGTTGAGAATCCACAATACAGCCAAACTGTTCTTTTTCCTAACTGACCTTACTCTTACGCCTTCCCTCCTCCCAAAACACAATCAATGTGACACCATTTTTTATTTTCTGCTTTAAAAATCACAGCAAAACTTAGTTCCACTAATAGAAAATAGATTCTATTTCTAAATTTCTAGTAACAAAAATCACAGATGCAATGGGATTTGAACACGCTCCCTTTGTAATATAAAGCTGACAATTTAAACTCACATGTAGTGTCAGAGGCAGCGGCAGCTCCAGGCACCAGCGCTCCAAGCGCGTGCCTGGAGCAGCAAGCCACGGGGGGCGCCCTGCCGGTCCCTGCGAGGGCAGCAGTCAGGCTGCCTTTGGCAGCTTGCCTGCGGGAGGTCCCCGGTCCCGCGGATTCGGCAGCATGCCTGCGGGAGGTCTGCCGGTCCCGCGAATTCAGCGGCATGCCTGCGGGAGGTCTGCCGGTCCCGCGAATTCAGCGGCGGGTACGCCGAAGCCGCGGGACTGGTGGACCTCCCACAGGCATGTCACCGAATCCGCGGGACCGGGGACCTCCCGCAGACAAGCCGCCGAAGGTGGCCTGCCTGCCGTGCTTGGGGCGGCAAAAAAGCTAGAACCACCCCTGGTCAGAAGGGTGCTTTCCTATGATGATGTTTGAGGAGCTACCATCACAGCCCCCAGACAGCTTTCATCTCTGGGAATGCCACCAATCCAGGGAAGGTTTTATGTCAGGCTGCAGGAATGAGGAGCAGGCTGTCATCATTACAGAGATGGGGAGGTGGGGGAAGGGATTACACTGATGGGCATTGCTGGGGGAAAGGTATGCCCCCCAACCTACCCAGGGTGTTGGGGGAATATGAGAGTGGGTAGGGATTTTGGGGGTGGTTGCAGATGGAACAATGGAGATTGGGAAATAGGAGGATAACCTAGTGCAATATGGGAGGGAATGAACCTTAGAGGCATGGGCCAGCACTCTTATCTACCCTTTGGCAACAACTGGAAGCCACTGCAGAGAGCTAGGGAGGAAGGGAGGAGTGCTTCACAGTGGGGAGGGGCAATGCAGAGTCAGAGTAAGTTTGCTGCAAAGAGAAGATACACTAACTAGGAGCTGGGGGAAATCACCATCCCTCTTTCCTTGTGCCACAGCTGTGCTAACCATGCTTGGGGACAGGGGACAGCCTCCCAGGCAGGTAGTTCTCTCTAAAAGAGCCAGCAAAGGCTCATTAGAGCAGCTGAACCTTTGACATGAGGAACTGACAGATAAAAGCCAGTTGTTTACCTGTAACCACTGTTTTTTGAGAGGTGGGTGCAGATACATATTCCACTCAGGTGTGCATGCACCCAAGGGGAATACACAGCTGTGACCACTCGAAGAAGAGAAACCACATCAGCTCCAGCACTGGACTTCATGCTTCCCTTCCACAAGCAGGTCCGGCTGCTCCTATTCCTCTTCCTGTTTCCCAGGCCCCGGGGTTGGTCAGAAGAGGCTGGAGTTAGGCAACACAGCAGTTGGGCCTAGTGGCAGCATGGAACCATAGAGTTTACTGCTGCAGCAAGTCCTGCTTTCCTAGACCTTCCTGTGGGTTGTCAGGGACACAGCTGCTCAGATAGTACCTCAATGGACAGATATCCCTGTGAGGGAGACTACTCCAACCACAGAAAAGACAGATGGGGCAAGGCAAACACCAACTGGGATACCCCCAGATTAGCTTCCCTTTTCTCTCAAGACAAGGGAAAATTACTTGTCTATACACTGACCTCAAGAACTGTGGGAGCTTCTTCCAGTCCTCCTTGTTTCCCAGGTCCAAAAGGCTTGTCTTACAGAGTGGGGCTAAGGGCTAAGCATAACAGCTTTAACTACGGTGCCTCGGTCATTGGTGTGTATTATAGTGCCTAGAGACCCCATTGTACAGGCTATAGTACAAACATAAAACAGAAGGGAGTCCCTGCCCCCAAAGAGTTTACAATCTCAACACCTAAATTAATGCTCAGTCAGTATTAACAGAGTCAATTATCACACGAGCTGGAGGATAGTGGACCCTTGCAGCGGAGCTCCCAGGGAGGGGGCACAGAGCCTCAGTGTGGATGAACCTGGCCTCTCCTAGCTTATTCCACAAGATCCATATGCAGGATCATTTGCAATTTTCAGAAAGTGGGGTAAGCAAAGATAGGATTATAACAGAATTCTGCAGGGCCCATAGCCTTAACTATAGCACCCGGTACTATACATGGAGTTGGGGAGGAAGCAAATCCCCAAACCAGCAGGCAGTTAACAAATCAATACCTGGCAAACCTGCAGTAAACAAGACACCAATACATTTAATAATTATGCTTTTACCCACTGTTTGACCAGAGCCCAGAAATAGCTGTAGGTTGAGCACAGGATTCTTAGTGCAACAAGAGTGTCTAACTTTTCCTTTTAAAGGTTGGAGTCTTAGACACCCAGAGTTGTTGCCTTGTCATGCTCAGCTGCTGCTGCTGATTTGGCTGAAGCAGCACCCTGTGAGTCTTTCTGGCAACTGTAAATGAACGCAGCTCCCTGCCTCCCCTCCATATCCGAAAAGAAAACCCTATAAAGTGACTTTTAGTAGACAAGGACACATGTTGGAGGCCTCAACATGTCCGCACTGTGCCCACTGGGGGGTGCCGTGTAACACGAGCAGCAGGGCCCTGCCGGACGGGTGGGGGCGCCGTGCCCCGCAGCAGGGAGGGCGCTGTGCTGAAGCGGGCGCAGACGGGTGGGCAGGGCAGACGCTGCTCACCCCGTGCCCATGTGCCCCGCACCCCGGCGGGGCGGCGCAGGCAGGAGCCTGCCACATGCACCCAGCAGCAGAGGCGCCTCCCTCGGAGCCCACGTGCGCCAGCCGGACTAGTCCGCGCCCCGCGGCGGTCGCCAGGGGCTCCCGGGGGGCAGAGGCTGAGCGGGGGGATCTCCCTTCCGCCGGGGCCCGGGCGGGAGCCCGCAGCGCCTCTTACCTTCACGGCCGGGGCGGCCGCGGCTGCAGCCATGTTTGCTAGAGGAAGGACGAGGAGGCGGTCCCGGCTCGGCTCGGCTCGGCCCTGCCCTCCCAGGCTCGCGCCGGCCGGGGGCTGCAGTCGGCGGAACGAGCCCCGCCCCCTGCTGCGAGGAGGCAGCCGCAGCCTCTGAGCAGCGCCGCCTCCCTGCTCCCTTGGCGGCTCCGCACTGCGCCGCCCCTCCACTCCAGTCTGCGCTAGCCGCTGTCCGGCGCAGGGTGCGGCGCTAGCCCGGCGGGGTGGCTGCAGCCTGGTAGGAGCGGGCGCAACGCCGCCACGCAGGGCAGTCGGTGCTACCAGCTCTCAGGGCTCCCCACCCTGGCCACGTGCTTCCCCCGAGGGCCACGGGAGCCCGCCGGCTGCTCCCCAATGGGGCGCTGTGAAAACCTGCCCCTGGGACTCTATCTGCCTCCCCAGAGCGAGCAGACGCAGGCTGGCCTCGGCCAGGAGTACCAAGCCCTAGTGTACACAAATGAGCCAGGCCTCCCCCGAGTCAGATTAGTTTACACATTACATTTTAAGGGTGTTTTTAAAAATCGCCTTCCGGTGTTGGGGTGATGAGGGTTTGTGTTTTCAAGCTTTTCTTCACAAGCATGAAGGCTACAAACTTACTGTTAAAAAAAAAATAAAAAAGAAAAAAAGCAATAAGCTGAAATTCTCACATAACAACCCAATTCCTGTACTTTCACAAAAGCACTAAATATCACAAGACTAGTGACTTTGAGGGTTGGCAACACTGTTGATATTTTCCAGGAGAGAAACAACACTGTCCTGAACAAATGTGTCAGTCGTCTTGTTCTTATTCAAAGGGAAAAAGCATGAAACAGTTATGTTATTATTCAGGACTGGACTGTTCCTCGCCTGGAAAATGTGTAAGGAAAGGGTGCCCTGTTCCATTTGAGGACACAGATTCTGGAGGATAGATGTTTCACAGAATTACTATAAACACTGCAGTGTGCAGAACAAGCCAAGAAGATGCTGTGACGTTATTGACATGAACTGGGACCGTATAGATCATTGTTGCAACCAAGGTCCTGTAGTGGCACCAAATCTTGTATAAAGGGGGTCAAATAAGGTGACTAAGACAAGGTTATGGTTATGGTTTGCTGGTTATAATTATGCTATCTGTGTGCATGTATCATTTTTGTATTTAAAAGTTATAAGTATTGGCTCTATACTATCTGTATTTCAAACTTATGCTATGCTTCTGGGTGACACCCCAGCCAAGTTGGTGTCAGCTCTGCCTAGCCTGCTTGATGGCCCATTAAGGATCATCAGCTATACAGCTGACCCATTGAGAGAAGGTAGACACACCTTGTGACTCAGCAAGGTATGCAGGGGCCTGCCTATGGACAGAACTCTAAGGTTTTTCTATGCCATGTGCTGGATAGCGTGTTCTTGGGACAAAGAAAGCAGAGACCACATGGCAAGAGATTATAAAAGGCTGATGCCTCATCTCCATCTGGTCTTCCATCCTGCTTCTTACCTCTGGAGGGACTTTGCTACAAACGGAAGCTCTACACAAAGGACTGATGACCCATCCCAGCTGTGGATGTACTCCAGAGACTTGATTTGAACCTGCAGCTTATTCCATCATTGCTACAAGCCTGAACCAAGAAGTTTGCCATTACTGTCTGTAATTGATTCTATTTAACCAATTCTAGCTCTCATCTATATCTTTTTTCCTTGTATGAATAAACCTTTAGATTTTAGATTCTAAAGGATTGGCAACAGCGTGATTTGTGGGTAAGATCTGATTTGTATATTGACCTGGGTCTGGGGCTTGGTCCTTTGGGATTGAGAGAACCTCTTTTCTTTTACTGGGGTATTGGTTTTCATAACCGTTTGTCCCCATAACGAGTGATTCTAAACTGGAGTGTCTAAGGGAATTGCTTGTGTGACTTGTGGTTAGCCAGTGGGGTAAAACCAAAGTCCTCTTTGTCTGGCTGGTTTGGTTTGCCTTAGAGGTGGAAAAACCCCAGCCTTGGGCTCTAACTGCCCTGCTTTAAGCAATTTGTTCTGAATTGGCACTTTCAGTTGGGTCCCGCCAGAACCAGCATCGTTACAGATGCACAATGTGTTCACAAGAGAAAGTGGAGCAGATAAATATTTTTATCAAAATGTTTGAGGATTATTGGCCCTGGTACGTGATGTGAAACCAAATAGCAGTGTTGTGTACTGACCAAGCTTCCAGGCCTGGAATGCTACATTTCATAAATGTGCAAATCAGACTGTTTTAGGTAGAATCCACAACAATGTCATTTCAAACTCACACATAAGAATGGCCATACTGGGTCAGACCAAAGATCCATCTAGCCCAGTATCCTGTCTTCTGACAGCGGCGCCCCAGAGGGAATTAACAGAACAGGTAATCATCAAGTGATCCATTCCGCCGCCCATTCCAGCTTCTGGCAAACAGAGACGAGGGACACCATCCCTGCCCATCCTGGCTAATAGCCATTGATGGACCTATCCTCCATGAATTTATCTAGTTCTTTTTTGAACCCTGTTATAGTTTTGGCCTTCACAACATCCTCTGGTAAAGAGTTCACACAACACACGGTCAACCTGTGGAACTCCGGTCTGACCCAGTATGGCTGTTTGTATATTCTTATGTGTGGGTTTGAAATTACATTGTTGCGGATTCTATCTAAAACAGTCTGATTTGCACATAGCTCTCCCTTTTGCTCAAGCACAGTAAGAGATTTTCTTCTTAACTTAGCAGACCACAGTCACCATTACCCAAGACAATCATATTTTAAAAGTTTGAGGAGTTGGGACCAAGATAACTAGCCTTGGGAGACACCTGGGAGATCAAAGAAGTTAGCCAGGTGAAACCTGAACTCAACTGAACTGTCCACAAGGGGACTGAAGATCTTCAATTTGCGTCTAGTGGCAGTGTTTACCTGATGTGAGCCAGAAGAGAAAAACATGTGCCACACATTATCAATAAATCAGCTGGCAGCCTACCCCAGAATGGAAGTAACTGGTGATGCTCTGCCCATCTCCTCTTCTTCCCTCTCCCTCCCACTATTTGCTGCCCCAAGAACACGTCATTGTTAGGTGGTATGCTCATGGCATCCGGCTAGAGCCTAGGCTGCAAATGAGGACCCTTCTGCACAGCAGAGAAGAATGCATGCAAACATGCCTTTTTCATTCCCCCAATCCTGGAGCCATTTTGTGCCAGGCCTGTCCCCTGTTGTCGGTAAAAGCAGCCTGCACCATCTGCCAAGGAGCCATTATGACATACAAGGTAATTCAACCAATGCCAACTCTGGGACATTCATCTGGTTACAGTGGGTGGCATATACTACAATGGTTCTTCCCTCCTCTTCTCTTTTACAGTGGGATCAGGACATCAAATGTAAATCAATCAATCATCTCTCCCTTCCCCCCTTCTTCTTAACCCTCTTCCACCTTAAATTAGCTGTATGTCCTAAAACTTAAGCAGATTATAATGTTTTAAAATTCTGATTTTCATTTATTAAAAAGAAATGTTGTTGACACTGGATGCATAGCTACAGAAAATGTGATCTGAATGAACTTAGAAGTGATCTGATGCATATATACATTTGTGTAGTCAAAACAGAGTTTTCTGTAGCTATGTATCCAGTGTCATCTAAAACAGTGGTCTCCAAACTTTTTTGATCGTGCACCCCTATCAGTAAAACATTTTTGAGCATGCACCCCCTGCTGCGCTGGCTCTACCATTTTTGCCAA
>NW_020699449.1:2640375-2651135 GCF_002925995.2 Terrapene triunguis | reverse complement strand
ATCAGAAAAACATTTTATAACAAGCCCCCCCAGATCCCTGGCTTTAACCATTTTGACAAAACAAAAAAAAAAAAAAAAGCCGCTCGGACTCCTGCCCAAACTGCCAAAGCAAAATAAATAAATAAAAGCGCACCTCCTGCCGCGCACCCCAAGGATCCTCTTGCACGCACCCCACTTTGAGACCACTGATCTAAAATTAAGTAGGAAGAGCAGGGAAACTGATAAATGATTGATTAAGTATTATTTACAGGATCCAAATAGCAGAAACTGCACACTAAACAAAATGTTTATTAGGTAGGAAGATCAGTTCATAGAAGTTCATATCAAATATCAAAAAGGTCAGTGGGCACCATCTAAAAGTGCAGGTACTAAACTGCATCAAAAGCAGGACTGTCCTATAAGCAAAAATAAAATAAATTATGTTTCTCTCATCCTCAACTCTAAGGATGAAATTCTGACTCCATTGAAGTCAGTGGGAAAACTCCCATTTCACCTTTAGAATGTAGTGGAGAAAAACATTTTCACAAGGAAACATCTCCATTTCAAGATAACACGTGTTTATGATAAATAGGGAGAAAAATATTTGCAAAGTTAACTATTGCCAAACTGCAAATAGATAGTAATCACTATCCTGCAGGTGGCAGTATATTTGCATGCTATTGATATTAAAACACTGTATGAGTGACTGAGAGAAAGAGACCGAAAGTTCAGTTTCCTATTTTAGTACTTGGAAAGAGCTAACCCTAGAAGTATACTTCAGTAATCAGTATAAAAGTCAGTAGCTTCACATTAACTGTAGACAGTTCCTTGCAGCAGTGACTGTACCTTTCTCTGTGGTTGTACAGCACTATGGGACTCAGAAAAAGAGGGTGCACAGAAACAATGTGGTTTACAGAAGATAAACGGCTTCAGAAAAAGGAATCCAATTTTTGACTCCCAAGTGCCATTTTCTTTTCTGAATAGAATGATCTCAGACATCGTGGGACAAATTTTGTCCTCAGATATGCTTACGGATGCCATTCACCCCTGGTGCGGTGGCCAGGGCAAATCCTTCTGCACTACTTAAGCCCCTGGTAGGAGCAGTGCAGTGGATAAGGGTACTAGTGCCCATATAACCCTATGTATGGCAGAAAGGCTCTCCATGCTGGGCCTCCATAGGCCAGGATAGAATTCCATAAAGCAGTTTGACCCAAAGGAATGGTACCCACAGAATCCACGTTTAGGCCCAGTGGCCCCAGCACCCACCGAGGAGCTGTTTGCTATTCTTGTCAATAAATTGGAATAGTAGATGTACAACAGGCCCAGTCCCAGTCTATGGTTTGCAGGGTCAGCCTCACCTCCCTAACACTAGCCTAGATCTTGATTGTTTGGGATTTATAAGGGTAGAATGGATTTCATCCATGCAGTGGAGCAACTCCTACTGAAATCAATAGGAGGTAAACATGAGTATCTAAATGCAAAATTTGGTCCCAGGAGTGAAAATTTTTGTCTTAGTTGCATCTGTAAAGTACAGTACCAGATAGAGAACATGCCCTAACCATTTGGGCCTCACCCAGACCACATCTAATGTGACATACTTGCAATGTTTTCCCCAGAAATTGAAATCAGGGTGGGTGTTGACTGATGAGGGGTGAGACTGTTAGGGCGAAGGTGGGCTGTATGGCACCATAGTAAACACTGAAAAATGTTTCACACCCATTTTATTAGATTTAACTCATGTTTTTAAATCATCACACTAATTAAAGTTGGCTACACAAGCCTCCTATGAAGCACTAGATCTATATCCTTCTTGATTTCTTGTCATTTTGTACAACTCTTTTAAGGAACTTCTCAAATGCACTGCATTCATTTTTGGTTTCTCATGTGTCTGGTACTTCCAGTCCTTCATGATATGCTCATGATCATGCAGAAGGCAACTTATTTCAGAACACAAAATTCTATTCAATGAGGAAAAAGAATGCTCAACTGTAGCTGTTGTGACTGGGACTAGAAAGAGATGAATTCCTACTTCTTTCATCCCAGGAAACATAGCACAAAAATTGGGTCAAACCACTAGTGATGATAAAGAAGTTGAAGTCAAATCTACATTCATTTATCGTACGATATTCCACTCTGTGTTCAAATTCTCTATTCCATCCTGATCACATGCCAGCCCCACTGCAGGTGATGCCTCAGTTCACTCAACTGTCAGTGTTTTATAAGACAGGCATCTGTAAAAGTTATGTAGAGGTCAGGGGCAACTCTATGTATTTTGCCGCCCCAAGCACGGCAGTCAGGCAGCCTTCGGCGGCGCACCTGCGGGAGGTCCGCTGGTAACGCGGATTCAGCGGCATGCCTGTGAGAGGTCCGCCAGTCCTGCAGCTTCGGCGTACCAGCCGCCGAATTGCCGCCGAAGCTGCAGGACCGGCGAACCTCCTGCAGGCATGCCACCAAAGGCTCCCTGACTGCCACCCCCACAGGCCGCCACCCATGGCTTGCCACCCCAGGCACGCGCTTGGTGCGCTGGTGCCTGGAGCCGCCCCTGGTAGAGGTTGATAGAATCCAGAAGTTGTTGTTGTAGTGATGTAAGAATCAAGTCAGTGTACTTTACTTTTTCAGCTGGCTTAACAAACACTTCTTGTCCTCTTCATTTAAGGAGTCAATATAAGTGTCCTAATTAGTCAACTTCTGAACTGAAATCTTTGCTTATTCCAGTACGTTTTCAATGGATATCTATCTGATTGATCCAAGTGTAGCTTCCATTGCTGGACAGAGTTCTACTACTGTTGTAGCAGATTCCTGGATGGCATTGTTTAATGACCCAAGTGGTTTAAACAGTAGACTTACAAGAGATAATGGTGATTGTCTTCTCTGAACTTAGTAGCAAAAGTAGTTCACCAGCCTCACTACTTAGATCTATCCTATCTTGGTAGATACTTTCCAAAGCCAATAATAATGGTTGCAGTAATTTTAAGACAACAGCCATGGATCACTCATGAGAAAGCCAGTGGGTTTTCCCAGGTTGGACTAATTTGAATTTCAGTCCCAGTGTATCGTCTATATTTTACAAGACGTTCAGTCCTTTTGGACTCTTGCTGAAAAAAGAGTTCATAGCTTTTTAAATGCCTTTTGAAGATTCTGCAGCTTGTACTAGTGCTAGTTGGAGTAGATGGCCTCTTCAGTGTGTATAGGAGATTAGAGTTACACTTTTCTCTGAGAAAAGCTTGTACTCCACTATGTCTTCCAGAGAAGTTTGCAGCTCCATCAAATGCACAAGCAGCCATCTCTTTGGCGTTCAATGTACATTCATTTAACTCTTCTAAGATGTGGGTTGTCAGAGTTGCAACCGATGTGTCTTCTATAACCTGAACGTCTAGAAATTCATCTACTGGCCTACCACTGACATCAAGATAATGTACGCAGTGACTTAGTACTTGACACCTATTTGCATCGGTTCATTCATCAGCTATGTATGCACATTTTCTGAATGTGGAGAGAAAGTTCTTCACTTTTTCAACTGCTCAGTCTTTCACTCTTGCACTGCATGCTTCTAACCAGTCAGCTGAGTTTCTTGCAGAAAGATAGTGAGCATTTGCTGGTCTTGATCGGAACCAGTGTCCAATTTCAGGATTAACAAATGACAATTCACTTAACATTGGCCTCCAGTTTGTAGTGTGTGGTATCTGTTGCTTAAAGAAAAAGTATGATGTGACAGCCATGTTTGTTTGAATAAACTGTGTTGTGTCTCCAGCATTTTTAACAGCCTTGTTAAGTACTTCTAAAATTGGCTTTGACAATGACTGGCTTATAAGGCTTTCTGCATGTTGATGCAGTCCAGAGGATTGGTGTTTTGCAGCCTTTTCACAGTTTGTCAGCATTGGCTTTGCTGATCGGTCTGGCAAACCAAGCTCCTCCACTTTTACTATATAAATCCATGGTATGCTCACATCTTGAATACTGCATGCAGTTCTGGTTGCCACATCTCAAAAAAGATATATTGGAGTTGGAAAAGGTACAGAGAAGGGCAACTAAAATGATTAGGGATATGGAATAGTTTCCATATGAGGAGAGATTAAAAAGACTGGGACTTTTTAGCTTCGAAAAGAGAGGACTAAGAGTGGATATGATAGAGGTCTATAAAATCTTGACTGGTTTGGAGAAAGTGAATAAGCTCCTTCACATAACACAAGAACTAGGGGTCACCCAATGAAATTAATAGACAGCAGGATTTAAAACAAACAAAAGGAAGTACTTCTTCACACAATGCACAGTCAACCTGTGGAACTTTTTGCCAGGGGATGTTGTGCAGGCCAAAATTATATCACGGTTAAAAAAAGAACTAGATAAGTTCATGGAGGATATGTCCATCAATGGCTATTAGCTATTAGCTATTAGAGGCTCTGAGAGCCTCTGCTTGCCAGAAGCTGGGAGTGGATGACGGGGGATGGATCACTTGATAATTGCCGTGTTAATTCCTTTTGAAGCACCTGGCATTGGCCACTGTCAGACGACAGGTTAGGGCTAGATGGACCATTGGTCTGACGCCATATGGCCTTTCTTATGTTGTTATGTAAAAATAATTATAATATAATAAAAATGTTTAGTACAGAAACTCCCCAAGATAATGACCTTGCGAGATAGCAACAATGTGAGATAATGACCTTGGCCAATAATGCGTTTTAAAAATCTTGGCTACTGGGAAATATATATTTATATAAGTTTATCAGTCACAAATCTAGCATGCTGGAGCAGTCACTAAAACACAGTCCAACAAACAAATGTTTCTTTAACGTGCCCCTCCCTTCTCCCTCTACCCCAGCCCACACATAGTTGTTGTCCTTGGTCACTGAAGACCCAGAGTTCAGAGGTGCTTTCGCGTGAGTTAATCTCCCACCCTGGGTTTGTGTGGGGGAGAAGGCTGGTTCCTACAGCTGCTCGCTACTCACTCCGGGCACTCACTCTGGCCGCTGTTTGTTGTGCCACCGTTCACGCCACCACTCCATTGCCGATGGCCCTGCGCCATCACCTTCTGCTGCCACCGTGACCTCTGCGAGTTGGTCTCTTGAGGTTCCATCCAGCTCTCAGTGATTTCAGCTCTCAGTGGGGGAACCTCACAGCGAGTGCAGACTGGGCTGTGTTTTCCACAGAAATGCTGTCCTGCAGCAGGTCTAAGCACTTAGACCTGATTATTAGTGATTTCAGCTCTAGTGGTCACTTAACAAAACAAAAGACTCTCTATGGAGCCTAATAAGCTCTCTCTTTAAATAGTGGAGAAGAGCAAGTCAGACAGAGCCTGTGACTCTTAGGCATAGCATACACCACCAAGCAATACCCCTGTTACCCCCCTCTCCCCCATCACTGGGATCTGCCATCCAAACCCCTTGCTTAGTGAGAGCAGTTCAGCTGAGGGTGACCAGCGCTTAATTTGTAATGAAAGAGGTGCCAGGGCTCAAGCAAGTTTTTTACTTTCATAACTGATGCAGGAAGCCCAGGGGTCCTGGGGCTATGAACTGCCAAGCCTAGAGGTGCCGGGGCTCAGCCCTGGCAAAAATTAAGCACTGAGGGTGACCCCCTCAGTCAGGACAGGCTAAGTACAGTTCTGCTGCCCTTTACCCATACAATAAGGATAACAACATTTCATGACCCCCACAATCAATACTAAAGTGATTTGTAACCCAACACCAGCCAAAATTGATCACTTGGGCAACACAGCTCTGTCTATACCTAGGCAAAATAGGTGAGTTCATGAAAATACAGTCTGGTCCTGAAGCCTTCCCCCCCCCTCCCCTCCCCCCCGGCTCATCACTAGCTGTCAGGGGAGAGCTCATTCAGACCTTGCTTACAAATCATAATTTGAAATTATAATATGCCAACATTGTCAGAAAAAACAACAGCTGTGTGAAGAAGCTAGATCTGCCGCTGTGAATTGGACCCAGGGCCTTACAGTCCGTTATGTAAGAACCCTTCCAAAAAAAGGCAAAAAGGAACTTCCTTCTGACCAAGACAGTAGATTCGTCTCAGCTGGAAGTTGATCTTCATCTACCTTCCAGCACTGTACTTCCTTGTGTCTTCAATCTGTGTTAGAGGTCTTTATATGGAGCTAGTAAGTGCAAAATAGATATTGCTAAACCTTTCATTTTAGTAAAAACTGGATTGTATTTATGTCATCTGAATTTTAGGTCAACTGAAATGAGTTAAAATGAAGAGTAGCTGAGTCTAGTAAAGCTAAACTCTAGTCCTTATTTCAATGCAGCAGTCATAATACTGCATTTGGTAAATGAAAGCAATGGGATTTTTCTCATTCTCCAGTGACAGCTAAATTCAAAGTGTGAGTTATCAAGGATAGTATTCAGATTTACCTTTATCCTTCATTGAATGGAATCTAGTTATGAATCATCTGGCAAAAATGCTTGGGGTAGAATTACTAGTGTTTAATTATTCACAGAAAAAAATACCACAGTTGTATTGCAGTATTCATTTTTTAGGATATGCACACACACAATCTTTTTTCTGTAAATGTGAAGACTTACCTTTTACTGTAATCTATCTATTTTAGATATTTCAACACACCTGTCACTGTGACGTCTAAGCACTGAATATACAAATTAAAGATCTCATCCTGCTCCCATTTCAAGTCAGTGGCAAAATTCCCACTGAGTTCATCTGAACAGGATTAGTTCCTAGAGTAACATTAATATTGTCCAAAGGGATATCCACTTTCCTTCAGAGTACAACTCTGCATGTTTCTTGTGTAAATCTGAGCATGTCATGATGATCGGAAAACTCTACTCACAATGTTTCTGTAGTAAGTGACATTGTCTGCACTCGAGAAGGATTATAGGTAAAAAATACACAAGTGGAGAAGCTGAGTTGTGCACACCTAAAACATCTAATTCAGTGGTTCTCAACCAGGGGTCCAGGGCCCCCTGGGGGGCCTCAAACAGGTTTCAGGGGGTCCGCCAAGCAGGGCCAGTGTTAGACTCACTGGGGCTCAGGGCAGAAAGCTGAAGCCCCACTGCATGGGGCTGAAGCCCGGGGCCCTGAGCCTCACCACCGGGGGCTGAAACCAAAGCCTGAGCAACTTAGCTTCGTGGGGGTCCCTGTGGCATGGGGCCCTGGGCAGTTGTCCTGCTTTCTACCCCCTAACGCTGGCCCTGGCTTTCATAAGCAGAAAACTAATACCAAGTACTTTTAAATTTAAAACTGTGACTATATGTTGTTAGCAGTTTTATTTAATAAAAGTAAAAGAAACTGTAATAATACCAAAATTTACATTTCTTTTTTGGTTCATATTTCAGATCAACAAATCTCTAATACAATTACAGTACTTTTATAAGGCTGAGTTTGAAATACTGCTTTTGTTTCTTGCTCAGTTGCACAGCTGCTGATGCGGTGTTAAATCATAAAAATAATCCCATGAGTGTGTCAGGAAACTTCATGAATTTCAATTTGTGGTGTTTCCTTCATAGCAGCTGGTTGACGCAAGGCATGCCTCCTTTCATTTTTGGATGACCCAAAATTTGTGGGGAAACTACCTGAGTTTCTTTCACATAGGAAGTACATTCCCTGGACCTATGTCAGATTCTGTGTTCAATAGTGCAGTCTACACACAGACATAGGATCAACCTTAATGTGTGATTTGCTTGATTGATGTATGGGACAAAACATATACATTGACTCTTACATGATATATGTATGATGCATGCAACACATTGGGAGAAATATATATATTTCATTTGCTTTGACTGAGAGACAAGTATATTTTGCAAAATGAATGAAAAATAGGTACGCCATCTGTTCCACAGATTTCAGTTATATCAGTAAAAATTCAACAATGGAGCTACTCTGGACTGACACCAAATGATTTCAGTGGAATTACTGCAGATTTATACCAATATAACTGAGACCAGGATCTGGCTCATATATTAGAAATCTCTCAGAAAGCGATGGAGTTGAGGTCCTGTTGTTTTGTATGGATCTTTCATTATCTTTCCCCCCCACTAATTTAACTCTATTAATACATATATTCAGATTCTCAGCTAGCATAAATCAACCTCAATTTACACCAGCTAAGAATCTGGCTCATAATATACACATTTCTGAGATTTCAGAGGGATCTTTTATTTACTCATTCATGGGTAACAATATTGGTTTGTGAATTAAATATTTTAAAATGTGCATCTACTGCATCTGTTCCTGGTAGGAAAATGTTTTTGGTAACTCTGGTTTAAATAGGTAAAAATTAAAATGTCGTCAGGAGTGGGAAATGGAATCTCATTCGATGACAGTTCATCAGTAGGTTGTAATCTTGAAGTTCTAAACCTAACATTTATCATTGTGGGCTGCTTCACCTGTCACACAGGTGTGTTTTGAAGATGTAGTCAGCTCTCCGCAGCAGCCACGTTCAATTAGGAGCGGGCACTTCAAAAAATATGAAAGCAACATGTTTCAGGACGACCATATATTATCGAAAAAAGCACCATTTATGGGATTACTAAAGAGGTTATAATTTTTGTTCAATCTTTATTTATGACATCACAGAACCCCTTGAAACAAAATTATAGCCTTGCATTTTCCCCAGAGGGAGCTCTTTGTTCTTCATATTGTAAACGATGGGATGGAAATCAATTTATCTGAATAATAATAAGCAAGAGTTTTTCAATGAAATCTCATGTCAGTTTTACAAAAGTGGAAGAAATACACAATGCTTTTTTTTTCTCTAGTTCTCCCCAATATGTAAGGGTTGGGGGATGGGTAGGAATGGTTTGGCAAATGACTAACATTTTCATTATTTAAATTATAATTTTATGATGCATAAAAGCTTGATTTTCACTTACACTAGGCTACTTTACACCTCTCTGGCAGTGCAAAAGGGCATTAAAATAGGAGTAAACTCTATTTACACCAGTTTTAAAGCCCTTTACACGGTTAAATGTAAAGGGTAACGAGGCCTAGTGTAAATGAGACGCAAGAGCTGAGCTAGTTTTACAGTGAGAGAGTGTGTGTACAGTATATACCCAAATATGTCACTTGGAACTCTGAAAATCAGGCCTTGTAAGGCAGGGGCGAGGAATCTTCTTTGTATCAGGGGCCATTGAACCACCGAAAAAAATCAGTGGTGGGCCACGCACATTCAACTCACCTGCCCAGGGGGGCGCAGGGGCTTCCATCCCGCGGAGGGGTGAGCCAACACTTGTGGCTCCAGCCCCATGGGGGGAAGCCCCAAGACTCGGAGCCGCGAGTGCCGGCTCGCTCCACTGCGGGGGGGAGCCCCGAGTTTCAGCGCACCCCCCTCTGCAGGTGAGTTGAATGTGTGTGGCTCATGGGCTGGCTGAAAATGAGCAAGGGCCTGGACCCAGCCCATGGGCCGTCAGTTCCCCACCCCTGTTGTAAGGGGTCTGAAATTGGGGGTCTCCAAGACTGAGACCTCCAAAATCACTAATCACTTTTGAAATCTTGGCCATGCACTTCTGTGCGGGTGTGCAGCACTGTACAGCTATACTGTATATGTAAATGTCTGTGGGAACAAAGATTAACCTCTGTTCTCAAAGAGGCTAATCCACTACACTGCAAAACTGGTTTAGAGGTGTGGTCTAATGGTCTGAGAGCAGCCTAGGAGGCAGGAACTCCTGAGTTCTAATCTCATTTTTGACTGACTTCCTTTGTGGCCTTGGGCCACAAACTCTCTCCCTCAGTTTCTCCACGTGTCAAATGATGATGAGGATAATAACATTTACCTGTTTCAGTGGGGTGGGCAGATTAGTTAGCAAACTTTTGTAAAATGCTTTGAAGATGAAAAGCACTAAGTATTATTATTATATCTTTACCAAAAGATGCTGCAGAGATGTAATTGTCCTGATTACACACATCAGGACTTTGCATTGCTTATGCTAAAGCTAGTTCAAAGCAAGAAGATTCATATTACAAAAATATTTAAGAAAAAGACACAGTCAAGTCAAACTGACAACTTTAGCATTGACTCATGTACATCTTGACATTAGCAGACTCCTACCTTGGACTGTTTAAAAACTTTCAATGTTTATTCTCCCCTTCATGCAGAATTTATGTTGAGACTGATGGGACTTAGGTACACATGCCAAAGGGAGAACCGACTCCACATTCTTGTAGCACTGAGAACAGGGGAGAAAAAAAGAAAATACACATGATTTATTGTGTATTCTACTATGTACAAACCTGTGTGCGTAAAGTACTTATTAACTCCTTGTCTTCAGCTGTGTGCTAAAAACAACGGCTATTGCTCAATCCTGAAAGATGCTGAGCATTCTCAACCTCCACTGACTTCAAACTCTCAGAATGTGGAGCTGAAGTCCCAATGTTTTCTTGGACTATTTGATTGACTCAAATGGGAGGTCAGGACACTCAGCATTGCACAGAATCAGGCACCTGGGTCAGGCTTAAATTCAGATTTGAAATATCTTTTCAGATATGCTACTATCATGGCAAATTTTCAAGGGGCTGAGATAAGAAGCACGCTCAAGAGTTTCATATGTCAAGATGTAAAGTTGAGGAAAACTCACCCTCCCACTTAAGACAGAGCTACTAATGTCGAAGATCGCTAAATGTTACGAATAGTTTAATAGCACTGTAGCCTGGAAGCCAGAAAGGAAATATACTGGAAATGATCCTGTATGCCACCAGTCCCTGATGGGTAGAGGGCAAAACTAAACACAACTAGAGAATTATGTTTTCTTGTGTTGGCCAAAATAGTAACTATGTTTGATTAAGAACAAGTAATAATATAGCACCTTTCACATTGAAGC
>NW_020699449.1:2633771-2640365 GCF_002925995.2 Terrapene triunguis | reverse complement strand
TCTAGTGGAGACCTGGCCTGCGCTTTTTATCTCATTGCCTATCAATGTGCAGAGGCAGGAATATATTTCACATTGTATTTCAGATCAACATATAAGCCTGAGTCAGTCAAACCCCCATGGATCAATGTGCACAGAAAAAAAATGTATTTTTGGTAACTGTTAAATTGTTCAAGTATCTGTCCCCCTCCATCGGCGTGGGAAAAGTTTTTGGCCTTGAGGGCCACATCGGGTTTCATAAATTGTATGGAGGGCCGGTTAGGGAAGGGGGTTGTGGACCAGCCCCCACCTCCTATCTGCCCCCCCCCGGGACTCCTGCCCCAGCTAACCCCCCTGTTCCCTGACAGCCCCTCTGGGACCCCTGCCCCATCCACACGCCCCCGCTCCCTGTCCCCTGACTGCCCCCAGGCCCCCGCCGCTCCATCCAACCCCTCCTCTCATTCCTGATGCCCCCCCCCGGGCCCTTGCCCCATCCAACCACCCCTTCCTCCCTGTCCCCTGACTGCCCCCAGAACCCCCACCCCTGACTGCCCCCCGCCGCCCCATCCAACCCCACCTCCTTCCTGACTGCCCCCTGGGACCCCTGCCCCCATTCAATCCCCTGTTCCCCCCCTCGACCGCCCCAACCCCTATCCACACCCCCACCCCCTGATCACCACCCCGAACTCCCCTCCCTCTATCCAACCCCCCCTGCTCCCTGCCCCCTTACCACACTGCCTGGAGCACCAGTGGCTGGCGGCTGGAGCCACCACACAGCACAGAGCACCGGGTCAGGCCGGGCTCTGCAGCTGCGCTGCCCCAGGAGCTCACAGCCCTGCCGCCCAGAGCATTGCGCCGGCGGTGGAGCGAGCGAGCTGAGGCTGCAGGGGACGGGGGACAGCAGAGGAGGGGCTGGGGGCGAGCCTCCTGGGGCAGGAGCTCGGGGGCTGGGCAGGACGGTCCTGCAGGCCGGATGTGGCCCGCAGGCCGTAATTTGCCCACCTCTGCCCTACATAGATCATTGGGGTTGGAAAGGACCTATAGTGAACCCAAATAGTCTCATTCCCCAAAACTTTCCTAAATCATCCATACTATTACGGACTTCTTATGTATTAATTATCATAATTCCCTGCACTACTTATTGCTCAGGCAGATTTAAGCAACAACTTAGGAAGCATCAAATCTCAGTTGTGGGTCAGATCCTCAGGACTGGCCTTATTACGCTTGAGTCACTCAGGGAGGGAGGGCTCCTTGATCCTAGGGTTGCTGGTCCCGAGGCATAATTTAGGGTTATTCTCAGTTGTAACTGCCTCTAAGGGGCTGTTTTGACAACTAAGGATTGCTGATCTGTACAAACAATCCAATCACCCCCTTCCCCTTTGTCCAAGGTATACCAGGGGAATCCTCAGAAAGCCAGTCAAACTGGTGTTATGGCTGCTTTGTGCCATCTGAGCACAAGCCCAAGCAGCCACAGTGGGACTGAGAACCTGGAGCCCACACCCAGGGGTGATTCTGTCCATCAGCTTCTTAGGAGAATGTTTGCTGAAAAGATAAGTTTTGCAGTTGTTCCGATTTTCTACTCCAGTTGTTAAAGCTTTTCTCAATATTTAGAAGAATGAATGCATCATGGTTATTTGAGACTAGGCACAGCACATAAGAATATAGTGTTTGCTATACTGGATTAGACCAGCAGGTCCAGAATCCTGTCCCTCAAAGATGCCAATACATGATGCTTCAGACAAAAAATCCGCAATGTAACTAGCTAATTGTACAACCTTCAACATTCCTTTCCCTGTGTAATGTACTGGCTCAGTCTGATCAAGTCTCCCTCTCTCTCCAGTGGCTTCTCAAGAGACAGGACTTTCTTCTAGTGGCATCAGCTGAGAGACATCTCAGCTCAAGTAATAGAGTTCTGTGTTTCTAAAGTCAGAGCTCCTGGGGTCTATCCCTGATGCTGCATGTGTATGGGTTAGCTACCAACTAATGAATCTGTGTGCACGCAGCATGTGGATTCATCACACCACCTGTTCATGAAAGTTCTTATAATATGTACTGGAGCCAGATATAGTGTGAGCACCCTCCCTACACAGCGCTTGCTCAGTCCTGACCTGCAACATGCCTGTGCTTCCAATGGCTCGTTGTAACTTGTGTGGCAGATTTAGTTTTACAGGCATTACGCAAAAATGAAAAGCGGAAGAGCTAGAGCAGTTCACGTTGCTTTGCCATTGATTTGGTTTTAGTTATTCTTGTGATGGGGTTAATTGGACTCTGATAGAAGTTACTCCGGTAGAACCTCAGAGTTACGAACACCAGCATTACAAACTGACCGATCAACCACACACCTCATTTGGAACCAAAAGTTCGCAATCAGGCAACAGCAGAGATTAAAAAAAAAAAAGGCAAATAGAGTACAGACTGTGTTAAACGTAAACTACCAAAACAAATAAAGGGAAAGTTAAAAAAAAAGATTTGACAAGGTAAGGAAACTTTTTCAGTGCTTGTTTCATTTAAATTAAGATGGTTAAAAGCAGCATTTTTCTTCTGTAAAGTTTCAAAACTGTATTAAGTCAATGTTCAGCTGTAAACTTTTGAAAGAACAACCATAAGGTTTTGTTCAGAGTTAGAACATTTCAGAGTTACAAACAACCTCCATTCCCGAGGTGTTTGTAACTCTGAGATTCTACTGCAGATTAGTAACATGTAGCAGTAATTTTACTATATTCAGAATCCATTAGTCTTCTCCGTCCCTACTCAGGCAGAACTCCCATATAAGTTCAATGATTTAGGGCTAGATTGGGACTTCAGGCATAGCCCTGGGAAAGAGGTGATACATAAGCTGAACCACCCCAGGAGTAGCCCTGAGCAGCACAGTGACTCAGAAACACCTCTGAGTCACCTTGCCTCTCCTGCTTCCTTCTTGCTCCAGGGGGTAGTAACTGACTGCTGGCCTGTAGCAGCCAACAATTACTACACCCCCATGCCACCCCACCCCTCCCCCTGTTGCATGCTGACGCAGCTCTGCTGGCCAGCAAATAGTGAGATTGGGGCCAACTCTCCACCTATTCCCTGTCCCTGCCTGCTCCCTCCCAGCCTGCTTGCTCCAGTGCGGGCACACAGCCCTACTTTCTCCGTTGTGCCTAGAACCCTCTAGAGACTCTAACTCCCTTCTGTGGGGATGTAGTGCAAGTCAGTTTAGCTCTTAATAAGGATTTCAGAACGGGGTCCATATACTTTATCTGAACGTTGTTGCCTTCTTTATGTTGGCCTCTTCCAATATGAGAAACCAGACGTCTAGGACAGGAAGGTAAAAGCATGATAAGCAGCTTAATGACCATTTAGTTGTTATTGCAATATATTTTAAATGAGCTAAAGAGGCATTTAAAGGCATTTAGAACTTTAGCTAATGTCTTAGCTCCTTTACAGTATTGACACACGCTGGTTAACTAACTAGTGGAGAGCAAATTTGTTTCTACCTTCATGGAAACAAAAAATGAACACTAACTGCCCAGTTTAGTAATGATCTATGAGAAGGTTTGGGGGAAAATGCTTGTAACAAATAATGTAAGTTCCTGCTAGTATAACAAATCTATCTACCTAAGGGCTGGTCTACACTGGGGGGGGGTCGATCCAAGATACGCAACTTCAGCTACGCGAATAGCGTAGCTGAAGTTGAAGTATCTTGGATCGAATTACCTGGGGTCCACACGGCGCGGGATCGATGGCTGCGGCTCCCCCGTCAACTGTGCTACCGCCGCTCGCTCTGGTGGAGTTCTGGAGTCGACGGTGAGCGCGTTCGGGGATCGATATATCGCGTCTTAATGAGACGCGATATATCGATCCCGGATAAATCGATTGCTACCCGCCAATATGGCGGGTAGTGAAGACGTACCCTAAGATACTTACCATAGCATCTGAGAGCCACACAGTATTTTAATGTATTTTTCCTCAAAACACCCTTGTGTTGTCAGGAAGTCCTATATCCTCATTTAATAAACGAGTAACTGAGGCACAGAAAGACTGAGTGATTTGCCAAACGTGACATAAGCAGTCTGTGGCAGAACAGGGTACTTAATTCAGGTCTCCGAAATCCCAGGTTAGTCCTAACCACTGGTCTATCCTTCCTCTATACAAAAAATGAGTAAAAAATATATCTGCAAAGCTAAAAAGACATATAAAATACAGAGGGCCTGACTCCAGTGGTATGTAGAGGACTTAAAGGTGGCTTCTGAGGGAATGTTAGGTAGGGATGTACAGACGAATTTATTTTACTATCAGAGGGGTAGCCATGTTAGTCTGGATCTGTAAAAGCAACAAAGAGTCCTGTGGCACCTTATAGACTAACAGACGTATTGGAGCATGAGCTTTCGTGTGTGAATCCGACGAAGTGGGTATTCACCCACGAAAGCTCATGCTCCAATCCGTCTGTTAGTCTATAAGGTGCCACAGGACTCTTTGCTTATTTTACTATGTAACTATTTGTAATAGTTGTGAGAGAAGATTACTGTTATTTTGATACCTTGCTAATTTTGACTTTGGTGCCTGTTGTCAGACTATTGGCTATTTCCACTTTATTGACTAGTCTGTTTTTAGTCTATGACAGGCAATTCTGCATATTATTTAGCATGTATTGAAAGTACAATCTAAATAAAAAATAAAAAAGCAGTCTCAAGTCTCTCGTACTTCTGACTTTTCTGCAGACAGGTTACACAGGTGAGCATCTTTTCCTGATCCTCAATGTTTTTTTTAGACTAGATGAAAATAGCAGCAACTCACACTTTTTGTTCTAAATAATGCGGAAAAGTGTGTTGCTAGGGCCAAAATTAGAAATGTGCTAAATAACACAGAGGAATTCTGACAGTCGCAATCAGGAGCACTGTTAAAATACCTCGTGCATTGTCTCTGGTACAGATCGCCTCCTTCCACAAAAAGAAACAAGTGGATTTTGGTAGCAGTTGGTCAAAGATTCTGTCATGTCTGCAAAGAAAAGGAAGGAAAGTTTACATATCCTTTCCCAGGAGTTTCTTTGGGCATAGTCTGCACTGTATCCAGGGATGGAAAAGAGTGAGGTGGGTCCCACTGCTCTCTGCCACACAGTGCTCCAGAAACTAATCCTAGAAGATAATCCTTATTCAATGCTCAAGGAAAAGGCCAACCTTCAACCTCATGAAAGTCACTAGCGCTATTATTCCAGGGGGAAATTCCTTCCTAATCCCCAATCTGGAGATGAATGTAATCATTTCTATTTGAGAAGGAAACACAATAATTAGAGAGACACTTTCAATTTAATAACCAAACTTCTCTCTGAAAATATTTGAGGCCAATTTACACCAAGAGTTATGGTTTGGCCCTTCATCTGTTATTATTACAAACTCCTAGCATAGATAGGCAAAGCTGCTATTTTATAGTGGCTACAGGCTCAACTTCAGGGCCCCTTGCGCTAGGTATGGTATACACAATTAAGGCCCCAAAGAGTTTATAATCTAAATAAACAAAGCCTGGGAGGGGACACTAAGGCACAGAGCAAAGCAATTCGCCTAAAGTCACTCAGCAGCTTAGTAAAAGATATAAGAATAGAGCCCACATCTCCTGACTTCCAGTCCAATGCCCAATCTACTGGACCACATTGCAATTTATACCTATGTAGTTTACTCTGGTTTCAAGCAGAGATAAATTGTACAGGTGCAAATTACAATTCACAGTGCTTTTACATGGGCTTATCCTGATGCAACTAAACTAACAGCTGAAACCCCCGGTGTAGAGCTCTGTTAATGAACTTTGTTATAAAGTTTGTTAACTTTGACCCAGGAAAGCACTTAATTCATGCATGACATTATCCAGTGCACAATCTGGACTGTTGAACAGCGGTGTCCCCTCAACTCTGCAACGTGGGGTGCTTTTTACACTGCTTCACTGTGAGAGTAACCACTCCTGGTCTGCTCATACACCGCCTCTAGCATATAAATTACTCTCAGCTGAGTTATAAAAGTGCTCTCAGCCAGCCACTCCTGAATTATAGTACAGAGTGACATCAGCAAATTCCTAGTGTCAGAAATGTGCACCTTGTACTGCCCACTACCCTCCTGGACAATACAAGCATAGAAAGTCCCTCATTTCATTAATAGAATATGATATTCACAAATCCTGTTATCTCAAATGAAGTTTCCCAAACACTTCAATCCAAACACACACTTGTTAAGATAAAACAATAAAACAAGTTTATTAACTACAGAAAGATAGATTTTAAGTGATTAAAAATAATGAGGCATAAAAGTCAGAATTGGTTACAAAGAAATAAAAGGTAAAACAAAAACTTATACCTAACTTAACAAGCTAAGTGAATTTAAAGCAAAAAAGTTTCTCTCACCATATGATTACAGCAGTCTGGTTGGATTCCTCTGAGTCAGACACCTCTGCGAGCTCAATGATGCTTCGTTTGTCTTTCAAGTGTTGATGGCGTGAGTAGAGCTGAGGGGAGAAAGGTGATTTGTGTTCTCTGTTCTCCATTTTTATACCTTTTCCTCCTCTTTGAGAATCATTTCCAGTTGGGGTTCAGGAGCAGGGCCGGTGCAAGGAAGTTTTGCGCCCTAGGCGAAACTTCCACTTTGCGCCCCCTCCCCC
>NW_020699449.1:2529007-2633671 GCF_002925995.2 Terrapene triunguis | reverse complement strand
GGGGAGCCCGCCCCAGCTCACCTCGGCTCCGCCTCCTCCGCTGAGCACGCCAGCGCCGCTCTAATTCTCCTCCCCTCGCAGGCTTGCGGCACCGATTGGAGAAGACTTAGAGCGGGGGCTGTGTGCTCAGTGGAGGAGGCAGAGTGGAGGTGATCTGGGGCGGGGAGCGGTTCCCCTGTGCGCCCCCCCCCGTTACTGCGGGCGGCCCTCCCCGTGCCCCCCCTACCCCAGCACACCTCCACTCCACCTCCTCGCCTGAGTGGGCTTTTAGGTGCCCCCAACCACTAGGCACCCTAGGCGGCCGCCTAGTTTGCCTAAATGGTTGCACCGGCCCTGTTCAGGAGACAGCAGGTCTGGGAGATGGGAACTTCCAGCTATTTCTTTGCCAACATGTAAATTTCTCGCTCAGACCCTTTTTCCTGCCACAGAATGACCACTTAATCGGGTGATAGTCCATTTTGATTATGCTGACATCTGGCTGAGGTGCTGGCTAGTCTTCTGTCTCTGGGAAACTGGTTTGAAGCTGTTTCTCTAGACTTGGAACAAGTCTTATACAGCAGAATTTTATAATGTTACATACAACGTTGCCACACATTTTACCAGGACAAAAATATTCAGCAGATTGTGATCTTTCAAATGGTACCTCATAAGGTATACTTTGAACAAAATTTATTATAGTCTTGTAAAAAGGGTGAACATAAGAGTACAGACTGTCACAACATGTTTAAGTCTTATAGATTTAAGAGAATTTTCAGACAATAGCTGGAACTAGAGAGAAAGTAACACATACCCCTGACCTTCTTCAGGTTTAATCAGTGGCTCTGTGACTGGAATGGGGCTAGTGTATAAAAACACATTTAAAGTGAAGTGTTTAGCAGGTCTTTTAGCAGGTTCTACAGGTTAACACTGAGCAACAGCAATTTCTCTTAAAAATTATCACTTTCTGTTCTCTAGTTTAATGAGACTAAATTTGTTCAGGAACATTCTTGATTGCAGTATGATCTGCTTAATTTTTTTCTCTACAGACTACTTTGCAGGGCAGGGAATTCTGTACAACTGGTTTGTCTTGTTACTAACATGCATAATCAAAATCATTTGGGTTTAACAAGCTGTAACTTTCTGTCAAAAGCTATTATATGTGTAAAAAGCCTGCAGCCAGAAAGGAGCTTTATATATCTTGTAGTCCCTGTCATAAAGAAAACCACAGAACTAAAGGAAACACTGTATTGCACATGCATGTTCTACGGTAAGTATACTCGGGGTCTCTGCACCAGGTCTGTGGTTTGATTTTGTGGCACAGAAAGAGAAGTACAGTCTGTGAGATTGTGGCATTTTTTGGCATGGCTAGAACAGGATACACCATAATTCATGAATTTAGCCAAGAACTGAAAGGCAAAATCACTGGGCGAAGAGATTATGAGATTCTTAAGGGGGGAAAATCTATTCTTTGCTGAAAGGAAAAAGACCTAGGTTTTTTCTTTCAAGAGTTCTCTCCACCTCATTTAGAAAGTACAGTACTTACAAATCTTCCCTTTAGTGGGTTTTCTAAAAGGCCATTTTTCTGCAGGTACATAGGTGAGGTGCTCACACTGGGATAGACTGCATGCCCAATGACTCATCAGGATTTTTGGATGGAAATTTGAGTGGGTGAAAAAAAAAAAAAGGTGGCCAACTAACATAAGAATTAAAAGTTGATGTGTGGGCAGATTTGTAGGGCAAAATCCTGTCCTGTGGTGCACAAGATAATGACCTGGCTCTTTGTCTACTTTTGTTACAAAGTGGGTGGCAAAAGGGGATGGGTGGATGGGATGATGACACACAGATCTCTCTAAAAAAATTCTAGAGAGGAATTTCAAAAGCACTCAGCAAACACCTATTGACTTCAATGGGAGCAGAGCAAGGCCAACCCGAAGCATTTCTGCAAATCTGACCACAATTTAATGTTGTCATTTCCTCACTTTAAGTGTTTGCAACTTTAATGTTCTTTTAATGTTTTTATACATATATATGAAACATAGCAAGATGAGAACTACTAAAAAAAAAAAAAATAGAATGTCCAGCTACCACATACAGATTTATACTTATTTATGCCTATTGTGTGTCTTTAGTTGCTATTCTTCTATTGGAGAAATTGTATTGCCTTGCTGAAATTCAATAACAGGAAAATAAAAATGCAAAATAGCCCCAAACACCATCACAAAATGCTTTTCTGCTGTAGTATTTCCAGTAATCCATAGCATATCTGCTCTACTGCCTTGGGATGAAATAAGAAAATTAGGAGACAAAACAAAAATCGAGATGCCTTGTGACCTGTATGGTCATGTATGATCACCCAGTATTCTATTATCCTTAAAAAAATTCCCTAGGAAGTACCTAAGAAGAAGTGGGATGTGTGTGTGTGTATAAATAACATCATTTATACTTAATGCTTCTACAGGGTCTTGTAATTGGAGGATTATAAAGACGGACTTGCTTATTCTCTACTGCCTTGCACTTTAATTACTTAGGCTCTGATCAGCAAAGCACTTAAGCACGTGTTTAACTTTAACCATGTGAGTAGTCCCCCAGCAGTCAAAGGAACTATTCATGTGCTTGAAGTTAAACCTGTGCTTAAGTGTTTTGCTGGATCGGATCCTCTTGCGTCAAGTCAATGTAAAACACTCCCAATCAGAATTCTCCACTCGTTTCCCCCAGTGGAAGCATTTGACATCTGCTTTGCACAGGTGCAAATAGCTAAACAAGGTTCAAGACACCAATCACAGTTTCAACCTTAATTCTCATTTCTTACTTTTAGTTGTTTTAAACCACTGTCCAAAGATGCACCTCTAACCTTTGTACAGGGAAAAAAAATTAGTGACTTGAAAAAGCACATGTATCTCTGGGTTTCAGAAGGGCAGCCTCTCTCATTATTCTCTCTCTACACATCTTATGCCCTTTCTTCCTCACTCCTTTGCTCTTTTTTCTCCTATGTTCCTCTTCTCACCCTCTCTTCTATTGTTTCTGTATTGTTCCCTAGCTTGTGAGTGTCTTCCCCTCCCCTCAATCCCTGCCTAAGTCTCTTTTCCTAACCCACCAGACTCACCTTTCATAAGGCTTTTATTTGGGTTTCTGAAATGAACATAGAAAAGCCAGGAAATTCAGATTTAAAGCTGTCTTTCATCTTGTATGTAATTTATGTCACTGTGCCTTTTCATGCTCACAACATGGTGAGTTATGGACGTACGGCCTAATACAAGACATCAGGGGACCTACACCAGTTGGGCTTGGAGCGTTAAGTTGAACTACATATTTCCTGTCTTTTGTCACTTTGTGTCACAAGCTTCACATTATTTAATTGGACATTTTGGTAAGTTACTTCTCTATAAAACCGTGCAGACCAATGTGATGAATGATCCAGGTGTACTCTGTCTTTTACAAAAAACAGGTATCTATCTGGCAGCGTTTCAGCAAAGGAGCTTACCCAACAAGATTTGACCGGCCCCTCCGCACCTGGGGAGCTGCTTTTTGTTATACATACACTGAGCTGTCTTTTCTCTGACTGGGCTTAAGAAATCAGTCTGATGCCCCATTTAAAAATACTGTCCTGGTAGTCATTTAAAAGCAACATTATACCAAATGGAACAAGTGGCTCTATTTAGATTGCTGGGTGGCTGATCAATATCCACTGATAAAAATTTGTACAATTAACCATGTGGGAAATTAAGCATAAAATAATCTATTAATAAAAGTACAAGAAAATAATAAGTTTTTGCTTGCTTCTAATTGCCAAGAGCATGGGAAAGAAAAATTCAGTATTTCCTTAAAAGAACAGGTGGATCAATTTGGCTCATAATTTACTTTTTGTATTAACAAACTTTTATTTAAGCCAAGACCAACAGAAAGGCTTCCCTGATATTTTAAAAAATAATTCCAATGGAAACAGATCCTTGTTCAACATTAAGAAACAGCAACCTGTTTGGAGGCTCTCTCTAGTCACATAATAACGTCTGTCTAAGGAGTGTGAAGATATAGCAAAGCACCAAAAGTGTTCAACTCTCTAGCTGATTATTACATGATCAGTAAAGACAAACAGGTTATTATTGCTATTTTAGAACAATTGTTCAACGAAAAGGATCATCTTAGATATGCAACTTTTTTTGCCAGTCAAGTTTTAAGATGCTTGTGTGGGCAAAACAGCTGGTTATAGACTAGCATGAACCTAATCATTCTAGGTATCTATTTATAATGCAGGATCTGAGAGCCTAACAACTTTTTAATGGCAGCTGCAGTTTTAGGAAGTGAAACAATTATTTTGCACTACATTTTCTACATCCTGTGTCGTGTGTATTTTTTTTATGAATGTGAAAAAATTACTTTATTTTCTAGGGATAGTGATAGTCACACAATGGATTTTTTCCACATTGGATTATAAACCTGTGCATGTATACACGTGTATTCCAGTAGATAACTCATTGACCTACTACAAGCTCTTTGTTTAAGTTGTGATTTTCAAAGGCTTTGTATGTGCATTCTGGGATATGGGACACATATTCCTAAACTGGAAGTTATGAACCTGTGTAAACACTGCCTTTCCGAGATGTCTAAGGCCTGATTTACACAACAGACTATTTTTTCCACAGGACCTTATTCAGTGCATAGGATGGACATTCTCTGGGGATAAATCAGATTTCTGCAATGAAGGAGACTGTCTGTAGTTGCATCTGTTGGAAGGGGTGTAGTGAGTGAGGATAGTCTTCATGGTCTGAATGCTGGTCTGAATGCTGTCCTGGGAAACTGCATTCTAATCCTGCCTATGCCACAGAGTTCCTATGCAATGTGGGGTGAGTCACTTAAACCAAAAACTTTTCACAGATGGTTACTAAGGGTGAGATCCACTAAGGGACTTAGATGTTGCAACACTGAGCATCATGGCACCTAACATTAGGTTTCCAGAAAATCACAGAAGCAACACTGTGATCCATAAAGGCACCTAATTCAGCTTTGTGGATTGCAGTGTTGTTCCTGGGAAGACTCTGGGTCCAGATTCCCTGCTCTAATCACTCTTTATTTTATCCACAGTGGAACAGCTTAAATAGGAGAAGTGGAGAGAGCTCCCACAACAGAATGTCTCATAGCTCAGTGGTTCAAGCACTCTTCTGAGAGGTGGGAGACCTCTGCTCAAATCTGGCAAAGAGGGGGTAATTGTATCCAGCTCTTCCACATCTCAGGCAAGTGCTGTAGCCATGGGACTAAAAGCTATAAGGGAGGCACCTCTTCTTTTGCCTGCCAGATTTTGAATGGAACCCAATCCAGTAGGCAGCTTCTGAGCATGTCTCCTGGATCAGGCCCCACATGCAATTTAGGCAGCCGTAAACCTGTATTTCCCACTTCGTGAATTGCTGGGGGACTTAGGTAGGAGATAGGTGGTCGGCTGCCTAGAGGGAGTCAGCAGTGTGCATGCATAGAGGCTGAAAGTTAGGTGCCAAGGGAACTTTTACCCTGCCAAGTGAGCGTATGTGCCTACTGGGCTTGGTGAGAGTTTTGCGGATCGCAGTGAAACCAAAACTGGGATTTAAGCACCTAAGTGAGACGTAAGTGCCTAAGGAGGGGGACATGGATCAGTGTTCATGTTACGCTCTGCATCAGCCCGGGCCAGGGAAACTAATGATCAACCAGCGGGCCAAATTGGGTGATGAATCCTGGTCATGTGCCACCTGAGGCATGTTACGCATACGCTAAGAAGAAGTACCTACGGCTGGGGTTTAGGCACCTAAGTACCTATGAGGATCTAGGCCTCACTTCCTCATTTTCTGGGTGCCTGACTGGAGACCCTGGGGTCTGATTTGCTGAGCACTCTCAACTGCAACTGAAGCCTGTGGGAACTCTGCTCTAACATATAAAATGCTATCTAATGCCAAATACTCTAAAAAATCAGGGTGCCTGACTGAAGAACTCTGGTGTCTAAACTTAGGCACTCAAAATTAGTGGATACTTTTGACCTTAGTCTCTCTATGCAGGAGTTCCCCCTCTATAAAATGGGGGGTAATAATACCCCATCATTTCACAGGGGTATTGTGAAAATGAATTAATGTTTGTGAAACACTCAGATACTATAGTGATGAGTATTGTAGAAAAGCTCACAAGTAAATTAATAATTTTGTCTTCAGAGTAGAGTTGAATAGTGTGCAGTAAATAAGGCCTAGGTCAATAGATAGAACAATGAGGAGAAAAGAAAATACTGAATAGCTGCTCATTACATGAGCACTACCCATCCTGTGGCATGTAATTTAAGACTATCAACGCACACACACAAAGGGGCTGAATTAAGCTTGCACAGGTGACCTTAATTCTGGCACTTCCTAACTTCTGAGTGCCTGATTTTAGAACCTTAACCATGTTCTTTTTAATATAGATTTGTTTTGTTGTAATTTCATAGGTTTTAAAAAAAGCAAACTAAACACCCAACTTCCATCAGGTGGGATCATATTGACAACCACATGGTTCATCAGCGAAATCTTTAGATCCATTGCAAAGACCTCTGCCACCTGAACTAACAAAGTAACTGATAGCAGTAGTAGGTTGTCATCCTCTATGTGGTCCAGTACTAGAAGTGGACGAGAAACATTTTGCCAGTGGATTTCCTAGATATTTGCTGACAGCTGAGGAATGGTTTGACTCAGGAATCATGGTTTCCATTCCAGGTTCTGGAGGGGAGTGTTCTCTAATGGTCATGGACCCTTCTGTCAGTTCCCCCAAGATTTTACCTTTTTCTCAATCCCCTTCAACCTGTCCCTGCCCCAATTCTGTCTCTATCTCCTGGCTCCTCATCCTAGTCCCAGTCTCCCTGCCCAGCCAGTTCTCCCCACATATCCTGGCTCATCAGCTCAGTCTCCCCTCCCCCAACTCCAGTGGTTTCCCCATCTCCCCTTGGCTTCTCATTCTATCTCATTCTCCACTCCCATCCATTTCTCTCGCTCATTTCCAGTTTTAGTCTCTTCCTATCTAGCTCCCCTCTGCTACTCCCACACATCTCTCAGTCCCAGTTCCCCACACCAACCTCCAGTCCCAGTCTCCCTCTTACCTCCCAGGTTCCTTGTCCCAATCTACTTCCTTCTCCCCTTCCCCCCAGTCCAACTATTGTCCCCTCTGCATTTGATTCAGGCAGCTTCCTCCTCCAAGCTGCCTGAGTGTTAGCAGGGAAAGCAATAGGAGCTGAGGACAGTCTCCCTGTTTGCAGTTCCTTTGCCTGGTCACCAGCCAGCCTGCAGCTGCAGGGAAAGTCCTGGTCAGCCCCCTGCAGCCCTGGCCTGGATCATGCTCAGTTCTCACAGACTCTTTGGGGAATTTAGCTGCTAAGCTCTAGCAAGTCTCTACTGAGCATGTACGAACTGCATTTTTTTTGAAAGGCTTATAATTTGGTCAAATTTGGTTGGATTTTCACAGGGATGGCGAAAGATATCTCCCTGCCACAAAAGGCCACCTGCTAAATTTAAAGTCCCTGCTCCAAAGCATGGGAGCACTATGGGGTCAGAAATACTGGGATATGTGCTCTGCTGAAATGCCCTTAGCGGTAATGTACTACGGAGTGATGCGTTATGTACTGGTGTGCTTCACGAAGCAAGCCCGTCACAGCCTTTAGATAGATGTACCCAATTAAAAGAATGCACTAACGCAGTAAACTGTTAAATCTTCTAGCTGACATTGGGGGTTGAGGGAGACTCAGTCAAACGACCACCTCAGGGCAAAGCCCTTGTAGTTATACAGGCCCTGCAGCATATCATGCAGGGCTGTAGACTCACACCAACGTGGGGAGCAAATTCCAGAGCCAAGGGCCCCTCAATGAGAAGGTCCTGCCACCAGCCCCAAGATATTTAGAATTTAAGGGCTTCTACCTTAAAACCCCAGATTCCAGCTGTTGAGACAGAACAGGAATGGAGGACTAAGCCAAAGTAGCCAAGACCAGAACCATAGATGGCTTGATCAAACAATGTTTGCATTTCACCAGAAACATACTGGGAACCAGCACATGCTAGAAAGCACAGGCATAATGTGCTCCATACAAGAAAGACCACTCAGTGCACAGGCACACTTCAGCTGTAGCCCTTGGGAAGAGCACTGCAGTAGTTAATTCAGTATGGAGGTGACAAAACATGGCAAACAGTGGTGATGGCCACATCTGATAGGAAAAGATGCAATTTTCTTGACAAGTGTAGATTAAAAAATAACATATTTGACTACTTTTTCACTTGGGATTCACTGCACGTTAAAGGCTTTTACTGCCCTTGTAAACAAAAGAGAAATTAGGATGAAAATTTCATTCTACATTTTCAATTATTATATATGCCAGATGCCATGATGGTAGATATTCTTGCATGAAGAATTTTTACCCAGAGTTAAGGACAGATTAAAATGAGTACAAAGAAATCTGGGAAGTATAAAACAAAGCAGCATACGGCCTGCGAAAAATCAAGTTCTAAGCCATCTGGAGCTGGCAATTATGTCTATCCCTGCCAGATAGATTTTTTTAAAATACATTTTGGTTATAATTACTGTTTCATTTTGGAGATACGGGACAACTCCTTACTCACACTTTCATTAGTCTGACATCCTTTATAAAGACCCCTCAGCTGCTGAGAAAAGTCCTCATCCTGAACAGTGTCCAAGCTGTGCTTGATACAGCTCAGGAACGGAGACTACAAGGTTGGCATTAAGCCATTTTTACAGCCCCAGTTTGAGGGCTGTCCAGCAATGGAGCCAGTGCCAAATGTAAAGCAGCGCAATCGCAGGACTGCTTTACTTTATGTTGGCTGCCCAGGTTTCCCAAGGGGCTGTTCCAATAGCCAGGCATTGTCAGAACATAGCGCTACCATGGCCATACTCCGTTTCCTTCAAGGAATCCCTCATTTGCCAGATTCACCAGGTTTCTGAATGTTTAGCACTGCCAGAGCAGCACAATGTGGCTGAAGAGTACTCCATCCGAGCATCTGGTCCAAGGGATTGAAAACAACACACAAGACTTTATTGGTTTGCATAAAAGACACTTTTAGCATAAAACAACTGATGGCTTGCAAATAAGTTGTGACAAGTTTCCGAAATTCAAATAGTTCAGTCTCTCCAAAATGCTGACAGTATTGTTAAAATTTCATGCTATAATCTCTCATTTTAGCAGTGGCATGTTGTCTGTACATGCAAAGCATGCATTGTATGTCCTGCATGCCTGACTAGCTGTGTGTTATTCAACTGGCCTACCATGGGACAATTCTGTCCAGCCCCCTTGGAAGACACCATTTTGTGCACAGCATGACCTCACATGTACTGTATATGTGAGGTCACACAGCATGAAGGATGTCACTTTGGACCTAAGGCATGCAAGTGAGTTGTTCCATGTCTTACTAGAATTGTCATAGCACGCCCCGGGCCTCAGTTAAATTCAAATATATGTATTGCCTCTTTGCCAATATTTGCAAGCATCTTACTTATTGATGATTTCTTTGATACTTATTGAAGCTGCAGTTCATATATAATATAAAAGCATCAGTAATTGCATTTATCAGTCAAATCAAATTTAATAACCTGGAACTACCTACATCCTATTCCATGTTTATAGTAGATTTACATGTCTATTGCTATAGAGATAGATATATACATATCACTCAATGTACAGGACATGTAACAGCTGGAACACATAGTAACAATTATAGCGAAGGTACCTGAGCATTTCCATTATAAAACCCCCATTTTTCAATGGGGGGTTGATTATGACTTTCTCAAACTTTTACCTTTCTAGCTGACGTTTTCCAGATGGGATCTTTGGCCAGGGGTGAAGGTTTTAGGAAAGTTTGATCAAAAGTAGTTCAGCAATTACTGAGAACAACAAAAAATCTTGCAAATCTTTTTGGATAACTCTCGGGCCTCCATGTCTGGGAAAGAAAGATGAAAATTGGCAAAGAGATAAGCTCCCCACTGTAACCCTGTGAAAATCCAGTTTTGATTGTACATGGCACATGGATGGTAATTTTTTTAAATAATAATAACCCTTCTTTTATTAATGATCTCGCTAACTGTAACAATAGCCATATGACTTGAGCTATAAAACAAAGTCTAGTTCCTTACCAGCCCTCCTCCTGTGTCAGAGACCTGTATTACACCAGCAATCTAGAAGAAGAGGGCTGTAGCATGCATCAGAAATTACACATTCTACTAAAAATGTAAGTGGAGTTTGGAATTCCAATGTACCTTCCATTGCAAGCTCCACTTCTCAGGCTTCTGCCTCCCCCCTTCCCCTTTACACGACTCATTCACATTTACTGCTTCTTTTAAAGAAGCCACTATTTTAGCAGAGAACACCACTGGCTATGATTTTAAGCTCTGTGATTTGATGTGCAAACGATATGCTTTACATCTTCATTACAATTAGCATATATGCATGATCAGATTACACAAGTAAACAGACACGTAAGCGATTTCCTAGCTGTTGTTGTTGTTGTTACTGTGTTTTGTTTTGTTTTATCATGAAGCATACAGATTACATGCATCTGCTGCAAATCTTTATTGGAAAACAAATACCGGTAATTACAATTAGAGATGGCTTTGATCTGAAAGACTAGAGCCAGCTCCTCCCTCCCCAGACTTTGGGGATGCTTGATCTAAATTTTGGGCTTTATCTTGCCCTGATCTTAAATAAGGGGAGAAAGGGAGAGCAAGCCCATGTGTGGCTGCATAGGAACCTTCCGTGGCTCTGAGTGTAGGGGCTGGGAATCTGATACCCACACCAAGAGCAAATGGGTGGAGGGTAGGGAGTGGGAAGAAACTTTGTTTTGCCCCCTGAGTGCATAGTCTTCATCTTTAGACACAGATTACTGACATCAGAGACCATAATGGATTTTTTAGAAGTGTAAGTATCTGTGATGTGGGTGCAGCTATTATATACAGTATCAATGTGAGGCACTAATGGGTTGCAAAATTCCTTTTTACAGATCAGTGTTTATAAGCCATCTGGATGCGTACTTGGTTGTAAAGCTTATTTTGAACAGAACGTTGTTTATACATTTTCCTAGGGATCTCAGAGTGTGTTACAAAGGAATGAGATACCAGGAGTGCAATGAGTGCAGACAAATGGAGCTGAGATCATGAGCTGAACCTAGGCTGTGCATGCTGATCTGTTCAGAGAGGAAATACTTGGCAGCGCATGGGGAGCTATCCCTATCATTTCCGTTTGAACACCACTGGGTAACGCATAAGGTATTGCATTTCTAATGATATCTGAAGTACTGCATCTTCCTAGTACTGCACTGCAGCATCAGTACTGCATCGGAGCCCTGTTGTGAAATTTGACCAGACAACTTTAGGGTGCGTCTACACTAGGAAAATACATCAAGGGTAACTTGGGCCAGGTCTACATATAAACGTACGTCGGTATAAATACGTCGCTCAGGGGTGTTAAAAATCCACACCCCTGAGCAACACAGTTATACCGACCTAACTGCTGGTGTAGACAGCGCTATGTTGACGGGAGGGCTTCTCCTGTTGACATAGCTACTGCCTCTGGCTGAGGTGGATTAGCTCCCCCTTCGATGTAGTAATATCTTTACTGAAGCGCTACAGCAGCACAGCTGCACCACTGCAGTGTTTTAAGTGTAGACCTGTCCTTGGTGTAAACTGCAATCCTTTTCCTAGCAAAGACCCAAATTAATACCTTCTGCCATGAGGTAGCTGTCTGAGTCCTTTAGGGTTTGCAGAAAACAGTCTTCCTGAGATTAAATACAACAGTGACTTGAAAAAAAAAACAGGTTTTGTGCAAAATATTGGTCCACTTCCACCAACTTCAGTGGGAGCAGGATTGGGCCCTTAAACTTGTGATTAAGAGTTTAGACCCCAATCCTGCAAACCCATTCATGTGGTTAACTTTAAACTTGTGAATAGCCCCGTATCAATGGAACTATTCACAAGCTTAAAGTTACACACATAGATACACGTTTAGAGGATTGGGGCCTTAAGCTTTAAAAATGTCATTATGTTTAAAGTCTTTAAACCCACCTGGGAATTTGTTCACCTGGAATTATTTAAGGTTTCCTGGAATTAATTCCTACGAGAGAGGGGAATTTTTTTTTAACACTACAAAAGCTTTATTTCAAGGGCATCCAAACCAGTGCAAACTTGAACCAAGAGAACATTTATAGCACAAGTTAGTTTTGCCAGTAAAATGTTTTATTCTCCTGGTTGGGCTTTTAGAGACTTTTGTTTGAATAAGGGCTTTAATGCTCATAGCCTGTCTTCACCTTGATCAAGAAGAAGTTGTGATGCGAGGACTGGGACTCAGGAGGTTTGGGCTATCTTCCGCCATGTGTGACCTTAGGCAAAGCATTTCATTTCTGTGCCTTCTGCAAAATGACGATCATATTAATGCTTACCCACCTTTGCAAAACACTGAGCTCTAGGGATGAAAAGCATTACATGAACACCAATAATTACTATTATTATGAATCTCCCATTGAGTCAGCAGTTCTAGGACCAGGGCCCATTGTCCTGTGTTTAATATATCACAGTGTGTTGCAATGGAAACAACTGTGACATCATAAATAGGATTATGACTCCACTGCAGGATAAAGCAGGAAGAAAAGAAGGGCTATGGGGAAGCAAATCCTTATTAAAACAAATATTTTTGATAACTGGCAAGGGGTATACAGAAAACAAGTGAAATCATGGCAGCTGAACAGCTAGATGTGTGCATGTGTTTGTGTTATATATAAGCTATTTCCATATGGAACTGCTCCTTCAGAACTGAAGTACTCCGTAGCAAACAGCAACCAGTCTTTTGAATAATTGTGTCAGCCTTTCCACTTTCCCCTTCCACTCCTCCACATGCTCCTGTACAGTAAGTGTCCACCTCCATAATGTCAATGCAATGGCTCCCATCATTACTAACAATTACATTAAATCCATTCAAGTGGATGCAGAAGCTGAAGTCAGCACAAAAAATTCAAATGATGACAGAAACAGCATGATATGCAGAAAGGGGTTGGTTATTATATCACATGTTTAGACGTATAGGTCAGTTCATCTTTAGCTAAATATCTAGTTATTTAAAAGCTGTTATGAGTCAGCCGGATAGAGGATTAGTTGTTTTTTTTAAAGTGTGGTGATGAAAAAATGCTTTAATCTTGAGTTACAATAGAAGAACAAGTTAGGTCAGGTCACATCTAATAATTTTGGTTCTCCAATACTACTTAAAAGTGTATCATTGTTCATATAGAAGGTGAAATGGTTTGACGTAGTTCTTCATACAGTAATCAGAAAATAGCTGAGAGAGGCTTTTCAGTGACTACTATGATTAAGCATTATAGGATAAAATCTCAGTGAACTGATACCAATCAAAATGCTTTATACACCTCTACCCCGATATAATGCTGTCCTCGGGAGCCAAAAAATCTTACCGCGTTATAGGTGAAACCGCGTTATATCGAACTTGCTTTGTTCCACCGGAGTGCACAGCCCTGCCCTCCCCCGAGCACTGCTTTACCATGTTATATCCAAATTCATGTTATATCGGGTCGTGTTATATCAGGGTAGAGGTGTAGTATGTAATCCTTCACTCATCAGTCTCTCTTTTATCTACCTAAGCTATTATGCGTTCTCCATCATGATATTGTCTAAGGACCTCACAACAATCAATTAATTTATCTTCACATCACCCCCGTGATAAGGGGACTTGAGACACAGAGATTATGGGCCCAAATATTGGTTTTAATGTCCCCTTGTGTGACTTCAAAAGCATAAAGGGGCTGAAAAGCTGGTAGATCTGGCCACAAGGTACTATCCCCAATGTCATTGGTTTCCCTGGGGATCATATAATCAGCATAATGGCTTTGCATCACACACCCCTTCACAACTTTAGCATAGGAGGTCTCTCCGGGGTGTGACTGTTGGTAGGGGGTGTGGCTGAGGTGCAACTGTACACCTCTTCTCAGTTGCCAAAACAGCTCCTTGGGTTTTCGGCAGCCAAGTATATGTTAGAGCAGTCCTGACGCTGTTCTATACATCCAAGTTTAAAATATTTTGACCTTAAACTCTGTCCACATTAATGAAATGAGGTGAATAATATTGACCTACCCCACAGAGAGACTGTGACAAGTAAATGGTTAATATCTGCAAACTGCTACAAGGCCTAAAGCTCACCAGAACCACACAGAATCCTCCAAGGATGGGGACTTAGCAACTCTCAGACCTTCACCTTATCAACATTTTGAAAAGTTTTGCGGGAGATGATATTTGAATAAACATGCACAAGCTTCAGCATAAGTAGTTGAGCCCAATACCCCAGTAGGAGGCTGGGGCAGGACTGAAATTAGTAATAGTTAGTTGGGAAGGAGAAGCACGGGGTTTGGGTGGCAAATTATTTTGCAAGCATGGCAAAAGTTTAAGGCCAGCCCTGGAATTTACTTATAGGCTAACCTCGACACTTGGAGCTGGGGGTGTGATTCCCAGCTCGTGTAGACATATCCATGCTAGCGCTCAACCAAGCTAGCAGGTTAAAAATAGTAGGATAGCCATGGTAGCATGGGCATCGGTGAGCAGTAGCTCAGCCACCACATACCCATGGGGTCCAGGCAGGTTTTCAGGGCAGCTAGCCTGTGCTGCTCCTCACTGCTTCCTGTGCTACCGTGGCTACACTACTATTTCTAGCACGCTAGCTTGATGAGAGCCTGCATGAGTATGTCTACTAGAGCTGGGAACCACATTGCCATCTCCAAGTCTAGACGTAGCCACAGTGAGCTCAGACATAGTTAAAGATATTGTAGTTAATGAGAGTGCCAAAATGGTTTCAATGCAGTGCAAATTGCAATCCCAGTTACAATACATGTTTGCTGAAAGCTAAGTTTTCTGGAGAAAAAAATGGCTTCATTCTATGAAGGCTCCACTACATATTCTGTTGGAACAGTGGGCTGGGACTCAGGAGACCTGGGTTCTATTTGTGGCTCAACCACTGGCTTGCTGGGGGACCTTCGGCAAGTCACTTCACCTCCAGTTGCCCCTTCTGTAAAGCGGGAATAAGAATACTGACTTCCTTTGTAAAGTGCTTTGACATCTACTGATGAAAAGCACTAAATAAAAGGGCTCGGTATCATTATTATATTCCATTAATTCCAAATTGCCTCACCTACTAGCGGTAAATATGCCCAATGGCTTGTGATGGGATGTTAGATGGGGTGGGATCTGAGTTACTACAGAGAATTCTTTCCTGAGTGTCTGGCTGGTGAGTCTTGCCCACATGCTCAGGGTTTAGCTGATCGCCATATTTGGGGTTGGGAAGGAATTTTCCTCCAGGGCAGATTGGCAGAAGCCCTGAGGGTTTTTCGCCTTCCTCTGCAGCGTGGGGCCTGGGTCATTTGCTGGAAGATTCTCTGCACCTTGAAGTCTTTAAACCATGATTTGAGAACTTCAATGGCTCAGACACAGGTTTGATACAGGAGTGGGTGGATGAGATCAGACTAGATAATCATAATGGTCCCTTCTGACCTTAAAGTCTATGATTCTATGATTCTACAAGGTAGTCCCATTTAAATCAGTGGGACTATCTAGCTGCCTAAGGCTTTCTTGGGATATATAGTTCTCTTGCCATTCTCTGAAACTATGCCATGCCCCAGTCCAGTGGAGTCTCAAGGAAGAGACTTTGCTGAAACATAGTTTCCAGGTGTGTCACACTCAAGCCTTATAGGAAAGGGATCCTTCCCTACAGTAGGGAACTTTTTGAAAAATATTTATACTGTTTCTAAGAACACTTCAGCTAAAATGCTGTTAGCAATGGTGGGGAATTTAAAAAAAAATCTTAATGTGGACAAGGCTACCACAGAGAGACAGACAAGGGGACTGTGTTGATGAGACACCAAGGCAAGGAGCCCTGGGGAAACACAGGAGCTATACCGGGTACTTTGTATTTTTTGTTTTTATTTTTTTGCATTTATTTTTTTGGGAAACTGCTTGGTAGGAAAGCCGCTACAGACAAGCACCAAACTCATGTCCATTTGGATTAACCAAACCCTCCTATAATAAAACACCACTGTGAGATGGAGATTTTGATGTTCAAACCTGATCTGCCAATGAACTTCTCTTTCCTGTCATTCAGCTCCTGGTCCTGTGACAAACGGCAAATAGGATTTGTCAGAATTAATTATTTTATATAATGCTACTAATGCAAAAAAATATTGGAAAATGTGCTAAATTGTACACAGTGATACAGACTCATGGTGAATTAAAAACTGGAAATTAATATTGTTTTAAGAAAGGAATGTGGTTCTGTTTTAACTAATTTGGGCAGTTTGAAGAAATGCTATAAAGACTATTCTAAAAATAGGATTGTGTACAATGTAAAAAGATGATTTTATGAAAATGTATATTTATCTCATTTATCATATTCTTTTATTATTCATAATTATACATTGCACTCAGAAGACTTCAGCTGGAGTTTTGCTATAGACCACCAACCTACAAGCTGCTGTACATGAGCATGGAGTTACATCCCCTGAAAAAATCAAGATGTTAGTGGGAAATGCAGGATTGTGCCCATGTAGAGCTTTTCATCTGAGGATCTCAAATGGCTTTAATAACATTACTGCACAATAGACATAGTTTAACATTTCTCCATAAATTACTCCTAATTTTGCAGCTAGAAAGGTATATTTAATATTTTCAATTTTTTAAAAGAACTGCTAAATTATGTGAATTACAGCCAATAAGTGAGAGCAAGGGTTCTCAAATTCTTTTCATAGTGTGGGTCATGTCTTAATTTAAATTGTCTTTTGGTGGCCTCCCTTCCATTGGCCATCTGATGGTCACCTCTCCCCAACTGCAGTCACATCTCATTGCTGTGGCAATTGTAGAAATTGTTTACACTGAAAAGTATAATTAAGAAAGTATGGGCTATGCTTTATCTGTCTTTTAATGAAATTTAACAGCTGGAAATAAGTTGAGCCAAAACTAAGGATCCAAATTTAGCAAAGGGTAGAAGCATATACTTAACTTTAAGCATGTGCTTAAGTGCTTTGCTGAATTGGAGCCCAAACAACCAGCCAGCTTCCCAGAGCACAGTTTCAGACCATTCCTACTTTTGATGCATCATCTTCTGGTTTATTCTAGTCTTTGTTAAGACTCAAAAAATTAAAAAACAAAGTTGGAGGTGCTCTCTGTAATTGTACTAACTAAAAAAAAGTAAAAAGTAGTGAGAACACCTCCAGTTCTCCTGGAAATATTTATGGTTTCTTGGAAAAGAGAGTGAGGTCGAGCAATAGATAAGTAGGGAGATGTTGATTCAGATCTCCTGATTTAATTAACAGATGAACAACACCTTTTCACAGAACAACTTTTCACAGAATCATTAAAAAATAATCAGGTCTTTACTTAATTATTCTGAGTTCACACTGTATCAGATCTGTATTTCAATGTACCCTTTGATTTAGTTTAATTATGAGATTTGAGTCATTTTATCAGATCAAAGCCCATTAAAAACTCTTAATCTGTGTTAGCAGGATCCACGCGGACAGGTAGGCCATGACAGGCTAATGTGCAGTAGATTCATACCCCTGCTTGCCACAAACGAATTGTTCATGCAGACAAGCCACTAGGAAGAACGAAATTAGCCCAATTTATGTCATGTAACTTGACCATTTAAAATTGTTAATCTCTTCTAACCTTTTTTTATTTTTAATCATTATATGGCTGGACTGCTGTCTTTTTCTAAGTTGGCTTTTGGCTCAGAAATAGTGCCCAAATCTGTAAACCCTTATCACACAAGTTGTCACACTGGCTACCCTCATGATTAAGGATTTGTCCCGGGAGTAAGGGTTTGCAGGATTTGCTTCTACACACAGTTTTTGTACTGGTATAATTATTTTGGTGAGGGATGTGATTTGTTTTTTTAAACCAAAATAGTTATAGTGGAACAATCCTTAGTGTGGACACAATTATACCAGTATAAAGGTACCCTATGCCAACATAGCTTATTCCCCTTCCCATATGAGAATAGCAGCAAAGAGTCCTGTGGCACCTTATAGACTAACAGATGTATTGGAGCATGAGCTTCCGTGGGTGAATACCCACTTCGTCAGATGCATCGAAGTGGGTATTCATCCACGAAAGCTCATGCTCCAATACATCTGTTAGTCTATAAGGTACCACAGGACTCTTTGCTGCTTTTACAGATCCAGATTAACACGGCTACCCCTCTGACATATGAGAATAGTTATACCAGTATAAGGTACCTTTATACAGATATAAACGGGTCCACACTTGGAGGTTTATACTACTTTAACAATATTGGTATAGTTAAAGTGGAAGAAATTGTGTGTGTGTACACAAGGCCTTACTTGGAAAACTCCCACTGATGTCAATGAGAATTTTGACTGCAGAAAATGCAGGATCAGTTTCAGAGTGTTGAAAACACAGTGATCACAGAGAGAATCAAAGATCTGACATATTCACAATAAAGATAAAACCCCTAAAGGAGCTGATTACTTTTGCAATATAAAACTGGCACTCAATTCACTGTAGTCCTGATTTCCACCTTACTCATGCTGAATAATACCTTACTTCATGACCAGTCACACTGCTTTCAATGGACTTGACTACATGGATGGCGCCACAGTGCAGTCTACGGGGGTGTGAATTGTAGAGCGCTCTAAGATGTTGCTCTCTGATTGGGACTACTTGTATAGTAAAGTACCTACTCAATATGAGTTACGGTAAAAGAAGGAGGCCGTAGCGACAGTTATTGGAAATATATATAATTATTACTTACCTTTCTTGGGATGATTGTTAATCTAATTGCACGCCGGCTCCTTCCTTATTATTCCTGAATGCAACAGACGTTTTATTCAGTTAGATTCTGAAGTCAGTTATATCAGTATAAATGACATGAATATGTCCCATTGAGAATTACAAGGCTACAGAGTGCAAAAACCCTGATCCTTAGTTCATACCAAGAGCTATATGGAAGCAATACGTTATGTAAACTAGAATAATTTACTTTAATGTTGTTTCTTTAATTTAAAAAAATATGCCTGCACGTAAAAAAATCTCTCTATAAAGAGGGCGTATTAAAATCATTTTTTAATGAAAATTGGTTGTGGTACATAACACTATAAATTGAATGGATTTGTTCATAATGGGGGAAAAATGGTCAGTGCCAGCTTCTCCCAGAACAATACCCCAAATTCTCAATCAAGTTTGGTCCTGTAAGGATAATTAGGGTTGTACTCTTTTTCTAACTTGGCTTTGAGTCACTATGCCATGACTCTCATGCAACATATTTAAAGGCACATACAACTAAGCACATTCACAATAGAATTTCTAATATGTTATGAACTACAGGTATATTAACATTCATGCTCCCTGCTCACATGCTACTCCCAGTGAAATGGTTTTGCTCTCCTCCACACTATACAGTGTATGGGAACATCTCACCAGATATTTTTAGCATACCAAAATAACTATAATTAATATACAGCACATATTTTCTATGTGAAGTCCATGTGAACACCTCCTTTGAATACACTTAGTTTAATGTGCTTTAAGGGACATGTAGTTACTAAATTTTCTGCTCTTACAACTTTCAAAGGTCTTAGCATGTAATGGCTTAGAGGCAGAATTTTGACAGATATCTATAGTTTCAGAGTTTTGGGGATTGGTTCAGAAAAGCATCCAAAAATTTGGATACTTATCTGAACCTCTTCAGTCTTGAAATTGGGGTAGAATTCTGACAAAAACAGGATTTTTAATAAAGTTTCTGATCATGGCCAAATATATCCTGAAAACAGTACTTTTTTGTTGCACTCAGCATTATCTGTTGTGGTTCAAAGTACAGAGTTTCCATGAAAAAATTCTAATTAAAAAAAGTCTATCTGAACACTTCAGATAAAAAAAATTGGTTTTAATGTACATTCAGTTCTAACAGAGTTAAATGAAGATTTCATAATGAATAATTTATTCATTGAGTTTGGTCTCTTTTTCTGTTTTGTGACTTGTCCATAAACAGGTTGGAATATTCTTACATTTGTTATTTGAAATTGTGTAAATTTCTTCACAATACTTTCCCCCCAATAGCTTGCCACAGTTCATTGTGAGTATCTGATAGGTAAGCGTTGAAATTTAGTGTTAGTTAGCTACCTAGCTCCAGTGCCATTGTTTTGTGCCCTGTCTAGATGACTTAGTAATTATAATATGTATTACAGTAGGGTCTAGAGGCTCCAACGGAGATCAGGCGCTCATTGTTCTAGGCGGTGTCTGAATACATAGCAAGAGAGAGTCCCTGCCTTGACAATCTAAATAGAAAAAACTGGTTCCTATTTTACAGCTGGGAAACTAAGGCACACAGAAACTCAGTGAATTGTCCAAAGTCACACAGTGAGCCTGTGGCACAGTAAGGAACTGAACCCAGATCTCCTGGGTGCTAGTACAGTGTCTTAACCACAAGATCACCCTTCCTTTCCTTGTGCAACTAAACAACGGCAACTAACTTTTCTCATGTGTGTACTTGTTTGATGCATTGAACCCCAAACACAGTCCAAACTTCAAATGGGACCTATTACAGTTCAACTTACAGTCTGAAACTCTTTCTATTGAACAGAGGTTTCAAACTTACCGGTAATTACTCCAAAATTTTCAGCTCAGGCTTATAATGGAAACTGTCTTATACCCTTAACTAGAGAGTCATTAGTATGGCTCCATAATACATAAGTGACCTAGAAGCATGTTAGTGCTGCCCTAGGACAAGTCTAAGTCATACAATGGCATTTTCCCTGAGTAGGTGTATTTAGCTCATTTAATCAAGGCTTTGATTGATTGCACCTCTCTTTTTGGCTACCATGCTTCTCAGGGATATAAAGGTTTGACAGTGTATTAGTCATTTGCCCAGAGAGAAAGCTTTCGTAATGAACTGAAAACCTGAAAATTGTGTTTGTGTTTTTTTTAAACTTTCCTTTTCTTATACTAATGAAATTTATGCAGACACCACATAAACTGATGAAACTGATAGATGCTGTAGGATGCAATAGGGCGAGGTGTTAAATAATTTATTACATGTCAACTTTAAAAAAAAACCACAACACCCGTTTTGCTTGCATGTTATTCTGAAATTATCCATGCCAGGTAAATTAATAGCACATGGGAGAAAGAAAGCAGTACTAACTTGTCTCTTCTATATTATTTTGTGTGTCCTCCAAGTAATGGCAAATCTGAATATGATAGCCCGAGAGGTCTGTACACAATAAACATTGATTTCTTCATCTTAATAAAAATAATCATGCAAGCTGGGGGTGAGGGGAGAGGACATGATGACTCAGAGGATTGGCAATGGAATAAAGAATACATTTAAAATGTGTTTGGCAGAGAGGCTTAAGAATGAGTGATCTTGGAATCTGAACTTCCCTCCTTTCACCTTTAAAATAGTGGTCTTAATCCAAAATCCATGGAAATCAATAGAATACTCCCACTGACTTCAATGGGTTTTGGATTAGACCATGAATGAGGCATACAGGTTATTCTGTATCTTTCTGTGGATAAATGAAGAACTTCAGCTTCCAGAGATGTCAAAGCAACATATTTTGTGAGCACTAGAGTCCTGATTTTCTACTGCCTTGTATAGTCTTTACACCAGCATGCAATAGGCCCGATTCTCCTCTCATGCTTGTGTAAACCGGAAGTAACTCCATTGACTTCAATGTCAACTGGCGCAAAACTGGCCTCAGTGAGCCCAAGGAGTATAAAGTGGGTGTAAAATGGTACCAGAATTTTAATTCTCCATTCTTTCACACCAATGGCAGCATTTAACCCTCCTTTGTACAGGTATCAGTTACTATACAAAGTGAAAGGCATTTGTGGAGAATCAGGCCTTAAAGGATGAATCCTGCATTACAGTTCTAAGTATAATTGATTTTTTAGTTGACTGAGCCAATGAAAAAAACCCAACAACATCTACATTTTTTTTTTTTTAATTTTAGAGGGGTCAACTCAAAATGAGACATGTTCAGTTCTCTCGGTGAAATAAAAAAATAAACAAAAAAAATTGGTTTGGATTGACTGAAACGATTAGTTTGACCTGAAACAAAACATTTAATTTCATTTTCAGGTTTTTAAAAACTTTTTATTAAATTCAGGCAAATTTCAAAACAAATTATAATCTTGAAACAAAAAATTGAAATATTTCATTTTCAAAATGTAATGAAACATTTGAATTTTTTCTAAAGTTTTTTTCCCCATATGAAACTATTCACCAAATTTGCAAATAATTTCAGTTGACTCGAAACTGCATTTTTTGGGGTGAATAAAAAACTCATCTGAAAAGTTTCACCCCCCTTTACTCAGGAATAATTCACATTTGCCTGCCACTGGTGGCAGTCACCTTGCTGGCTGGCAGTATGCTGCCTTGTGGGTCTAGTGCTCCTGCCGCATGTACAGATTTGTGGAATCTGGCAGGCTGTCTAGCTCTGTGAATAGGCATCACAAGGCTGGGATGGGGAGCAGGCTGGAACCTGAAGATGTCCACTAATTTGCCTGGCCTCTAGTTAATGATGTATGGTTCACACTTAAGAAATCGGCTCCCAGAATGCCTCTCACGGATTTGAGTCCTCAGTGGGCAGAAAAAATAGTCTTCCACTCTTGGCTAAAAACTTTTAAAAGCTTATTGCACAAAGCTTTGGGCACCAGACACCAAATTGCTGTCTTTACATTTTATTTGTCTGAATTTATATTGAATAGTTTTTAATAGGATTTTTACCAGTAGGTTTATTGTTGCCTAGATCTCAGTGAATGAGGGACGATCTTATAAACTAAAATAATAATTGTTTCCCTTTTAACCATATCTCAACTGAATCTTGTCAGGCTGGCAATGTACAGATTTGAATACACCAGGGATTTGAATCAACACGGACAAGTATCCCCTCAATATGTTAACACATATAGGGTTACATTGCAAATTATTATGAAAAAGCAGCCGTTAATCCCTGACTCAGAAAAACACTTACGCACTTGCTCGACTTCAACAGGACTCCTGACATGTTTAAGATTAAGCACTTGTTTAAATGCTTTGCTGGACTGGGGGGTCTAAATTATCCATCAAATAACAACTCTATTCATATACTGATGTCTTAAACACAGGACAATCCTACCTTCTGAAAATATATAATATGTAAACAATAAATAGCCTTTGTAAGTAATTCTGGACCTCCTTCTCAGACTAAAAAAGAATAATACATATTTCGCCAGAACCAATTTTTTTTTTTCAAATCTAGAAACCACAATTTTTGATTTGTTCTCAATCTGGCAAAACAGCATTTCCCATCTCTAGTAAAAATCCCTATGAATTATTTTTATTATTGCACATGTGCAACAGGCACTTTTCAGAGTTAAATACCTTGGCCAGTTCACATGCCCCTATTTCCTTTCCAACACACACACAAAATATCCAGTGATACTAATGTTCAATGTGGACATTTTGATCTACTCTTCCTCTCATTGAGGTTAATGGGAGTTTTGCCAATAACCTTAATGTGAATAAAATGGAGTACACAGATTACAAAATATAATATGGTTTACATCAAAACCTGACATTAAAAACCATATGAAGTCTCCAGCTTCTAGTTTGTTCCACTCTGATCACTTAAAAACATTCTAATAGACTGTTTCAAATTATATTAAAAACATCTATTGCTCCTCCGCTGATTTCTTGCATGCCAATGTTTATGGAGAAGTTTAAACCCCTTCCAAAACAAATTGTTGCCACGATTTAAGTGCTGGAATCAAGAGTGACTGCACATATAGCATCAGTTCTTGTATAGTTCATAAATATTATAAATGCTAACATTTACTGTGCAATCACATACAGCAACTGCACAGGTTAATATTTGCAAAATATACAGAGAGAGGTCAGCAACTCTTGTTTATTTATCATATTTTATTTTCTATGAGTTATGCAGATAAATAGCTTAGAAGAGGTAAAGGAAAAGGAGAGACATGGGACACTAGGATCCAATGATCTTTAAAGAATTAAAACAAACTAGTATTTTATTGCATTAAATAATTTCTCCCCCTCTGCCCTGACCATTTTCTTTCTTATTAATACTTGAGTGGACTTTATTCCTTGGAAAGATGAGAGACTGATGACCCTGGAGACTGAAATCCTCTAGCCACAGAACATGTCAGTCACAGGCAACAGCATAAACCTTCCCATACTGTATTACCCTACCAATGTAGCTAAACCTTGATGTGGACAAAGGGCGTATAGGAGTGGTAGGATATTCGGTCTCTTTGTCCATTCAGTCCTGGCCATTCCACTGAGACTGCCAACAAGGGTATCAATTGATTTTTAATTTTACACATTTCTGGAGTGTTTGGTTAGTATTTTTTTATAAAATAAGTACTTTTTTGGGGTGGAGGGGTAAATAGCGATTTTTAATGTTAACTACTGTGGCATCCCAACTGTATGAGAAACTATATACATGTATAAAAAACTTGCTGCTGAGGGGGTGGTATACAAGTGTTTGATTGCTGTGAATTTTGGTTCTGGGCAGACAATTTGTGAAATGTTATTCCTGTATGTGCTGTAAGTGTAAAGAAGCAAATCTTGTTCCTATTTATATGTCCAAAGTCTGCAAAGCAACAGTTAGCACACAGTTTTGCTGAACTTGCCTTGAGAGAGAAAATGCAGGCTAGAAAGACCATTTATCCCCTCCAATGTGCCTTATGCAGTGTTTTGCTGGAGTGCTGGAACAATTTGTGTAGTGGGGGTGCTGAGAGCCATTGGACCAAACTGTAAACCCTGTATATAATGGAAACCACTTCAAGCCAGGGGGTACTGCCACACCCCCAGCACCCTAGTTCTAGCACCTCTGGTGTTTCGTGGTGATTTTCTTCACAAGAGCGCAAAGGGGAGGTTGGGGTTGCGGGAAGACATACGCAATAGACCTACAACTTCATGGTTTCATGAGCCAAAAGCGGCAGCGACAGCGATCGCTACTAAAGCCCATGCATTGCGTAGCAATTAAGCCTTGACCACACTGGTGCCACTCATCTTGGGGTGACGAATTCCATTCCCCTGATTCTCATAGAGATTTACTATGTAAAGAGCTCTTGCTTGGACTTTGCACAATGGTCAATCAAGAGCTACTACAAATACATGCACAGAGGGCCAGTGCAGCTACAGCAGGCACAAATTTGGCTTCCTATGCATAATTTACTGTACTTCATCAAATGCAAGTCCATCCTTGTCTTCAATGGCCTGATCCTAAGCCCACTGAAGTCAATGGGAATCTTTCCATTGTCTTCAATGAGTTTTGGATCAGGCTCTAAGTTCATTGAAATGGCATGTCTATGTATTCACTTACAATAGTCTTGTCTCTTACGTAGAGAAAGTTTTCATATTCTCCAGCTCAGTTTCAGGAGTATTAAAAAAACGATTCAGTCCAAGGAAAAGAGATAAAAACATATTACATTCTTCTTTTATTCTAGATTAAAGAAATTAAAAATAAATGTTGTTCTGGATCCAATCCAAACAGAACAATATGATCATTTCTTAATAAGGATTCATAAGCACTTAATGATAAATATAAATCTGATCTTCCAGTCCTTAGGTAACCCTCTGAATGAAGCAATGAGCATTTTACCCAACTAAGAACTGCAAGATCAGACCCTTCATTTTGTTAACAGGGAATCATTCACGTAACTCTTTTAATCAAATAGTACAATGAACTACAATGGAACAGGTATAAGCAATTAGTGGCCCAGTCCCACAGCCCCTTATACTGGTGAGTTGTCCTTTGTCACCCAAGGAGTCACTGATTTCAGTGGGACTTGGTGTGAGTAAGGATTCCCCCAAGTAAAGATTTGCAGGATCAGGTCCTCAAACAATAATAAACACACCATGGAATAGAATGTAAAGGCAGAGCGATGAATTCTAACCTGGTTTACACCTCAGACAGTTTTGCAGCAGTGAGAGTTCTTATTCAGAATTTGTAAAGGCAAAATTTGGATCAATATATTGACATGTATAGGAAGTTTATTTTTTAATAAATTTGTTTATATAATATATATAATTATATAATCAATTTAAACAGTAACAATAATTAGTAATGTCTATTTTTCATATATATATATATATATATATATATATATATATATATATAAATGATGAAACATAACTATACGTGTGTATATAGTGGCTTAAGTTATTATCTGGTAAAAAGAAAATGCCAAGGTAGGTTCCACATTATTTGCACATTTCATCTAATGGTTCATCCCTAAATAACATATTCTTTTCTTGCCCTCACCATAGCCACTCTGGCAAGAAATTTTAGCTGGAATTAGCAATTATCAGCAATGAAAAAATCATTCGAAACCATGATACAAGATGAGCTGAAATTGCTTGATTTTTCATAATATCTATGGGAAGAAGGGGACACATGCACTTGATAAAATAGCAAAGGAAGACATCTGTGTGATATCTTTCTATCTGTGCTATAAATATGTACATACAGTAAATATTTCATTGAATACATATTACAAATTTTAATTAATAATGGATATTTAAAGTGACTTGAATGAGCAGTTAAAAGATACCCACTGAGATTTTCAAAGCAGTCTAGGGAATTTAGACATGTGTCTACATTAATTTTTAAACTTTTCCATTAATTTTAATAGAAGAAGTATGTCTAAATCCCTGAGAGTGTTCTGAAAACGTCAAACAGCTATACTCCATGTTACCAGGTGGGTTTTAAAATGTTCTGACTGACAATGTTATTAGCTATTTTCTCAGTTACGATTCAGGCCCCAGTGCATCCAAGCACTTAAGCACATGCACAGTCCACTGAAATAAATGGAATAACTCAAGTGCTTAAAGTTACCCATGTGCTTAGGTGTTTTGCTGGATCAGGATCTAATGGGCATATATGAGAGAAGATGAAAAGAGTGGGAATTCAAATATTTTCAGAAGGGTAGAGAAGCCAAAGCAGCAGCAGCTCCCCTCTGTACGGTGCTGATCCTGCTCCATTAAAGTCAATGGCAGCTTTGCCACTGACTTCAGTGGGCATAAGATCAAGTCCTACGCCTGCAGAAATCCCTCCATTGAAACACTTCACAATTGGAGCTCCAAGAGAAATCACCCCTTCCTTCCCATTGTCACCACCACTACCACCACTCTCTCTCCCCACCAGTCTAGTTCATTATATTCTGGCATTTAAAATACCATTTTAAATCAGCAAAATTTCTTTATTGGCTAAAAATGCCAACATTATAAGTCACGCATTTGACTAGAAGCAAAGAAGCTTTTCAAATTAATCACACATTTGAACAAGTCCAGGCAGGAAACGTACAGATCAGTTGCCTATTATGATGAGAAGTCTATGGTTCTCTCTCTTTAGGCACTTCATAGAGTTTAGAATCGAAGGCCAGAAACAACCTGTCTGACCTTCTTCATCCTCACTTCAAACACTGCACAAGCCCTGGCAAACATAAACTACACACCCAATCTCACATGTTGGGCTCAACCCTGCTTTACTCTGGTAAAAACCCATCAGTATCAATGGGAGTTTTGCCTGAATAAGTGCACAACTCGGCTCTTTGACTAACTGTAGGCATAGAGGGAAAATTGCAATTGTAAATCCTAATCCTACTCTCTACTCTGTATCTGAAAACAGCTACATGATGCACTATCTGGCCATGGGGGCAGGAGAGATATATAGTCCCTACTGCGTCTGGTGCCTTGTGTATCAGTCACCAGCCCCACACCTGAGGATGGGGCACACCTACAGAGGTTTTGCCTACATGTCACGTTTGTTAGGCCTCAGGGCCAAAGCTGTTAAATGTATTATATTTTGTCTCTTTTTTCTAAGTGCTAGACAGGTAATCTGCCAAATTCAACAGTTAACTCAAAACTTTCAGAAATTATTTAGACGCTCTGCTGCAGGGATGATTGGGCAGGCTGCCAATTCTAAAGAGACCCTGATTTGGTGAAGGGGGCTGGTTTCTGACTCAAGCATGGAACCTCCATTGCTATAATCAGCAGTTCAGAGGGCCCTGTGAAAGTACCAAATCACAGACTGATGACTCAGTCCCACCCATTTCTCTAGGGAGTTGTTTTCCTCCACTACATTCTAATGGAGGTCCCATGAAAATGAAAGTGTGACAGCCTGTACTGTATCTTCACACTCCCATGAGGTGTAGCAAGCCTAAAAGTGGTCAAGGTGGGCTGAGGAGAGGAAGTTTATCTGTGTTGGGTTTTTACATAGTGCCCCTTACCTAACATCCGAGTGCTCATTCAGCACCTCTTGCACAGCCTCCACCTGTGCGACTCCTACAAAGTTCCAGCCAGAACTAAAAAGTTACCTTTCCCTGTGCAGCTCCATGGAGAGGCCAGCCCAGCCAGGGGTTTAATTTCCCATTCTGATACCCTTGTGGGTGTAGGGCTATGTGGTACCAGTCGCAAACCCCTTGTACTTGTTGGGGTAAATCAAGCCCTGCATGTGTGATAAACTATTAATATTTATCTTAAACTGAACACACAGAAAGATTGTTTATATTTAACTTTGCTCAAGCTTCACCATGTGGCCAAGTGCCTTGGCTATTGTTTCCAGCTATCATTACATAAAGGGTCATTTAATTGGTCCTTCCAGTTAGCCTGAAAGAAGGATGCCTAGCACACCCATCAGCTTTACCCACGTCTACAGGTGATTGTCTACAGAGCAAAGACCTGTTTGATGGCAGCCATTAACATCTTTCAGCATAGTAATGCCATATCTACAATTGGCCTTTCTTCCCTTGAAGCTGGTAAATCACCACTTAGGTCTAAATCCTGAAAACACAGACCTTCCAAACACGTTCAGGCAGCTACTTTTTATAGAATGTCATGAAAAGAAAAACAAACATACGTATGATATCATTACAGGGTAATAAAACTATAAACACTACCAATACATTAATTTTATGTTTGTTTTTTTCATGCTTGGTGTACCAGCCTACAAATCTCCTCTGGTTTTGTACTGGACAAAAAAAGATGTGTTGACTATTAAAAGTCTGTGTGTCTAACTTTTTCATCCATAAAACTAACAGGCTGGTATACAAGAAAAATCATCATGCAGAGAAACTCATCTGTAAGAAGAATAAGTGAAGTATATCACCATAGATAAAAGTGCGTGCATGATCTAAAAAGACTTCATCAACCTAACTGTGAAAAAGTGCTGCAGGAAGAGAAATGTTGATTTTAAATTACGGATGGCCAAATTGATACCAGTAACATCAGAGCCATCCCCCAATTCCTAACCCATTGCCTGTTTTTTAAAACGGTGCTTTGCTGAAATGTTCAGATAAATGTTTTTTTCAATGTACAGTTTCTGGTCAGGACCAGAGAGGTCAAAATATCAAGAAAGAGACTCTTCTCACAGTATATCCAGACATGGTGACAAGCCATTTGCCCCAGAATCAGGGTGACCTAGCAGGTTAGGGGAAGTGATCGTACGCATCATTCCTCTGAAGGTTTCGAAGGGGGAGGCAGGTCAGTTAGGCACACCACAAAGTGCGTTTGAGTAGTGATTTGCCATCTGACTGCTTAAAGAGAGGATCACATTTAGGCATGGTTAGTAGGCTGTAGATCCTTCCTGAAGACCTGCAATCAGGTAGGTGGGAGCTGAGGCCCACTAGCAGAAAGTTGTGGATTGGGAAGGGTGGGACCTAAGGAGTCTGTTGGAGGAGGCAGCTCCACGGGGGACCAAGAACAGACTGTTTCACAGCTTGAGGGGGGAGAGGGAGGAGATAACTTGAACAAGCTTCAGATAAGCCTCCAAATGCTTGTCCAAACCTATCATAAATTCTGAACCTCTGGAGATTGGCTTATCGCTGATTTAAAGTTTGGCCAATGTCATCCCTCACAAAACTCCACTCAAGTCAGTAGATTCACAACAGGGATGAATCTGTCCCACTTATTTTGATATGCTTAATTTATAATACTTGCCCCCAGAAAGGGTGCATGGGACTCCTCCATAGCTGGACATATAGCAATATCAAATAGAAAATTCATGTATCGTTTTCTTGTTATAACAAATGCAAAGCTGCCACAAGCCACTCTATCCTTTATTTAAAATGATAGCTCCTGAATATGAAAATCAGCAACCCCAAAACGACTCATGCCACCTATAGAAGAGCTACAAGTAGATTACACATCACTGAGCTGTAATAGTAAGCCTGCAATTAACTCATTGCCACACTGAATTCTGTGCATTAAAAGTGCATTGCAATTTTGCAGAAGACATCTCTCATGCCAGTTTGAGAAAACATATTACAAATGATTAAATGGATTCAGAATAATGTAGAGATTTACATATCTGCCAAATTAGAAATGATTTTTGAATAACTGACAGCTAATAGAGAAGCTTTTGAATGATAGCAAAAGGCAAAAATCCCTAAATAAAATAACTAATTTTCAGAGCACAAAATGTTAAGGATGGCATTGTCAGACATTCAATGTATTCCATCTGGGATAGCAGACCAGTAGAGCAGCAGATCTAGAGCAGATCTGCCAATGTATGTTGCTCTTCCGCGTAATTGCTAGATTTGTACAAATCCAGAGCAAAGCACCACATTCTGTATATGAATAAAACTTCCAATTGCTTAAATTACCTGTTTCTTTAAGATATCTCCCAGAAAACTAACCGTCTTTGAACATGTCAGATCAGAGAGCAGATCATCAGGTGGAGCCAAGGCAATCTAGATCAGCTGGGGATCTGCTCCCAGATATCTTTGATACTCATTCTGCTTTGAGTTGCAGTCAGCATTGTCTTCTTTTTCTTATACTGCAGCATGACAATATTATGTCACTTTGTGGCCATATATGAAAAAACGTAGGTAAAGTGGTGGAAAATGTGCTGTTAAGCTATAAATTTCTCTCTCCCTCTCCCCCTCTCTCACACACACCTCCTAAACTAAAAATATCCCAAAATGTCACCAAGAGCAGAACTGCAATATTCATATTTAAAATTAGCCTGTGTGATCACGAATTCTACAAAAGAATTGTAGAAATTACAGTTCTCTTCTATCATCCACATTCAGAGCAATTATACTCCACTAGCCTTAAAACAAAACCTAGAGCATAATGAGAATTATTGTCCATTTTCATAAGAGATCAGTGGAAAAAAAATCCCCAACCTTACCTTCAGTGAAAATCCTGGAGCCACATAAGATTGGGAATGAGAAGCTATTACTCATTTGAGAATTCTTCTCATAAGAAAAAGTCTAGAAGCTAGTTCCTACTTGAAAAACCAGCACGGTGAGGAAAGTTGTAGCTTACTGAATGAATCAGCCAAACATCTGATCTCTAAGGGTAGTAACTGTTTGAATCTGGAATCTCCTCTGTGAAATAGGAAGTAGAAAAATAATGCTCAGGAACACTTAAGTAGTAGATATAGAAATGATTGGTTAAAAGCAGCAACTAATGAACACTAGGCAAATAAAATACATTTTTAAAATAAGAACAGAATGAAGTGCTAAAAACAGCAAACACCACCACTTTTTGGTATGGAAGGAAAGGACAAGGAAATTGCAGGATTATGTGTTCATCAGATCCTTGAAAATAATAGTTGCACAAAAACAATTGTGTATTGTACCTTCTTTAACAGGACATTTCTGGTCAAATAGAATGTTCATCTCATATTACATTTGAATAGTGTTAATATTTAAAAACAGACTGAAAAGCACCAGGAAATCAAATCAAGGATAAAACTCCATGACTCATTCACATTACTGCAGCAAAATAAAAGCCCAGTTGAGCTCCTCCACCCACAGACTTATTCTCAATATAATACACCTTGCACAACTATGGCACTATATGCAAATGGTAAATGACAACTGACAGCTAACTTATAAGCAAAGGACAGAATGCCAATCTGAACTTGAGGCTCCCTACCTTGTAACACTGGCATCAAATAGATTGAAATATGTTTTTATGCATTGTAGATTTAAAATAATCTTCTGTAGAGTTTATGAAAGCTGCATAAGTTAACGCAAGTTACCAGGAAGTCTGGTATTTGAGAGCCTGACACATTGGGTAGACAGATGTTAAAAACCTGTGTAGCAGAAATCGCACACCCTCCCCACTCTAGGAAATCCAAGCTCAATGCTCAATGACGCAAGCACTCCATTCATGCATCTCCTATTGAAATCAAGTGTCTGCAGGATCACACTATTTGGTTATCACTTGTACATGAAAAAAACCCCTCAAATTCCATGGTCCCCACTCTATTTGGATAAATAGGTCTGTACTGTATTTTATACCCATTCCAAACTATGACTTAGTTACCCAACCCAGTCTATTATAGAATCACAGAAATGTAGGGCTGAAAGGGACCTCCAGAAGTCATCAAGTCCAGCCCTCACACTGAGGAAGGACCAAGTAAACCTAAACCATCCCTGGCAGGTGTTTGCCCAACCTGTTCTTAAAAACTTCCAGTGATGAGGATTCCACAACCTCCCTTGGAAGCCTACTCCAGAGCTTAATTACCCTTATAGTTAGAAAGGTTTTTCCTATATCTAACCTATATCTCCCTTGCTGCAGATTAAACCCATTACTACTTGTCCTACCTTCAGTGGACATGCAGAATTACTGATTGCTGTCCTCTTTATAACCAGCCCTCACCATATGTAACACTGAGGCAGGGAAGGTTAAATAATCAGCCAGCTGGATGCAACCCTTAAGGATATATCAAAAGGGTATTGCAATGGTAAACAGGAACATTCCTTGTAGATAGTTATCAAAGCCAGGGCAAGTAGACTTGAAGCTTTAACATGTTTGCCTGTATTGTTAGAGGAATCAACAAGAGATGCTAAGTGTGTCTGTCTGTGTATACACACCAGCTTGTTCGATTTCACTCAGGATCAGCTCCTGTATCATATCACAGCACTGAGATATATTTACAGTGAAAACAATTATGAGTTTATACCAAAGATCAAGATTTCAGATATAGTGAGCAAAGATAATGGAAATAGAAAGGTTTCATACTACAATTCCTAGAGACTAAGCTTAACTTTAATAAGCTAACCATATATCTAAAGAAACTTATCTCATACCAATGTCCTTTGCAGTGTTTCCAGCGAAGGCATGGCAGCTTACCCCCTGCACCCTATGGCTTGTTTTTTCCTCTTTACTTCTTTCCTGTTGAGTCCATATGTAAATGCGGCTTCCATTGTGTTGGCTTACAATGCTTAATCTACATGGCTGACAGAGAAACAGGTGAATCAGCATCCTTTGTCTGCCAAAACCTGTGTGTCAGCTCTGCCTTGGACACAGACTTTAAAACATATTTTCAGTACATATAAACAACTCCTTAAATATCATCCATACATACATCTCACAATGATTATGAGGACCAGTATGACATAAGCTTTTATTAGATATCTCACATGATCTCATTTATGGATAAATGCCACGAAAGCTGTGTAGTGAGTTTGTCAGGCCTGCTAGCAGTTGCTGTTGTAGAACAATGAGCTCCCTTTTGCCAGCTGGCACCAATGGGTCTCTGCGTCACACTCATGAAGTTTCCTTCAAATTGTACTATAGTGGGTCAGATCTGCCCCTCACCTCCATCCCTTTGGAACTGGCATTGGGTTCAACCACAGTATCACCTTAGGTCCAGGCAACACACCTTTCTCAGGAGCCATGTGGTCCTTGCCTGCAGCTGTAAGAAGCCACACACCAGAGCGTGGGGAAGATGCAACTGCAGAAGAGGTGTTACTGCTCGTTCAACAGGTACTAACTTCTGGGAAGATTTCAGTCAGAAACAGTGTTTTCCCCAGAAATTGAAATCAGGGGGGTGTTCAAAAATACAGACGTGTGGGGGCTGAGGACCGATGAGGGGGTGAGACTGTTAGGGTGAAGGTGGGCTGTATGGCATCATAGTAAACACTGAAAAATGTGTCACAGCCATTTTATTAGATGTAACTCATGTTTTTAAATCATCATCACACAAATTAAAGTTGGCTACACAAGCCTCCTATGAAGCACTATATCTACGTCCTTCTTGGTTTCTTCTTGTCATTTTGCACAACTCTGTTAAAGAACTTCTGGAACACAGTCCATTCATTTTTGGTGACGTCTCATGTGTCCGGTACTTCCAGTCCTTCATGATATGCTCATGATCATGCAGAGGGCGACTTCTTTCAATTCTATTCAATGAGGAAAAAGAATGCTCAACTGTAGCTGTTGTGACTGGGACTAGAAAGAGATGAATTCCTACTTCTTTCATCCCAGGAAACATAGCACAAAAATTGGGTGAACCACTAGTGATGATAAAGAAGTAGTTGAAGTCAAATCTACATTCATTCATCGTATGATATTCCACTCTGTGTTCAAATTCTCTATTCCATCCTGATCACATGGCAGCCCAACTGCAGGTGGTGCCTCACTTCACTCAACGGTCAGTGTTTTATAAAACGGGCATCTGTAAAAGCTACATAGAGGTTGATAGAATCCAGAAGTTGTTGTTGTAGAGATGTAAGAATCAAGTCAGTGTACTTTACTTTTTCAGCTGGCTTAACAAACACTTTTTGTCCTCTTCGTTTAAGGAGTTAATATAAGTACCCTAATTAGTCAACTTCTGAACTGAAGTCTTTGCTTCTTCCAGTACGTTTTCAATGGATATCTCTCTGATTGATCCAAGTGTAGCTTCCATTGCTGGACAGAGTACTACTACTGTTGTAGCAACTGCTTGGATGGCATTGTTTAATGACCCAAGTGGTTTCAACAGCAGACTTATAAGAGAGAATGGTGATTGTCTTCTCTGAACTTAGTAGCAAAAGTAGTCCACCAGCCTCACTACTTAGATCTGTCCCATCTCGGTAAATATTTTCCAAAGCCAATAATAATGGTTGCAGTAATTTTAAGACAACAGCCATAAATCGCTCATGAGAAAGCCAGCAGGTTTTGAACTTCAGTCCCAGTGTATCTTCTATATTTTCCAAGACATTCAGTTCTTTTGGACTCTTGCTGAAAAAAGCGTATAATGAAGACATTTAATGTATAGCTTTTTAAATACCTTTTGAGGATTCTGCAGCTCGTACTAGTGCTAGTTGGAGTAGATGGCCTCTTCAGTGTGTATTGGAGAGTTTAGAGTTACACTTTTCTCTGAGAAAAGCTTGTACTCCACTATGTCTTCCAGAGAACTTTGCTGCTCCATCAAATGCACAAGCAGCCATCTCTTTGGGGTTCAATTTGCAAGCATTTAACTCTTCTAAGACGTGGATTATCAGAGAGGCAGCCAATGTGTCTTCTATAACCTGAACATCTAGAAATTCATCTACTGGCCTACCACGGATAACATATGCAGTGACTTAATACTTGATACTCATTTGCATCGGTGCATTCATCAGCCATGTATGCACATTTTCTGAATGCAGTGAGAGAGTTCTTCACTTTTTCAACTGTTGAGCCTTTCATTGTTGCACTGCATGCTTCTAACTAGTCAGTTGAGTTTCTTGCAGAAAGATAGTGAGCATTTGCTGGTCTTGAACGGAACCAGTGTCCAATTTCAGAATTAACAAATAACAATGCCCTTAACATTGGCCTCCAGTTTGTAGTGTGTGCTATCTCTTGCTTAAAGAGAAAGTATGATGTGACAGCCATGTTTGTTCACATAAACTGTGTTGTGTCTCCAGCATTCTTAACAGTCTCATTAAGTTCTTCTAAAATTGGCTTTGACAATGACTGGCTTATAAGGCTTTCTGCATGTCGATGTAGTCCAGAGGACTGGTGTTTTGCAGCATTTGCACATAGTTTGTCAACATTGGCTTTGCTGATCGGTCTGGCAAACCAAGCTCCTCCGCTTTTACTATATAAATCCATGGAATGCTCACACCTTGAGTACCGCATGCAGTTCTGGTCACCCCATCTCAAAAAAGATATATTGGAGTTGGAAAAGGTACAGAGAAGGGAAACTAAAATGATTAGCGGTATGGAACAGCTTCCACATGACGAGAGATTTAAAAGACTGGGACTTTCCGGCTTGGAAGAGAGACTACTAAGGGGGGATATGATAAAGGTCTATAAAATCTTGACTGGTGTGGAGAAAGTGAATAAGCTCCTTCACATAACACAAGAACTAGGGGTCACCCAATGACATTAATAGGCAGACCATTTAAAACAATCAAAAGGAAGTACTTCTTCACAAAACGCACAGTCAACCTGTGGAACTTTTTGCCAGGGGATGTTGTGAAGGCCAAAACTAGAACAGGGTTAAAAAAAAAAACTAGATAAGTTCATGGAGAATATATCCATCACTGGCTCAAATGTGAAATTGCAGGACTACTAACTGTCATCTGTAACCTATCATTTAAATCAGCTTTTGTACCAAATGACTAATAGCTAATGTGACGCCAATTTTTATAAAGGGCTCCAGAGGTGACCCTGGCAACTACAGGCCAGTAAGCCTCACTTCAGTACCAGGGAAATTGGTTGAAACTATCGTAAAGAACAAAATTGTCAGACACATAGATGAACATAATTTGTTGGGAAATAGTCAACATGGTTTTTGTAAAGGGAAATCATGGCTCACCAATCTACTAGAATTCTTTGGGGGGGGTCAACAAGCATGTGGACAAAGGAGATCCAGTGGATATAGTGTATTTAGATTTTCAGAAAGCCTTTGACAAGGTCCCTCACCAAAGGCTCTTAAGCTAAATAAGCAGTCATGGGATAAGGGGGAAGGTTCTCTCATGGATTGATAACTGGTTAAAAGAGAGGAAACAAAGGGTAGGAATGAATGGTCAGTTCTCAGAACGGAGAGAGGTAAATAGTGGTGTCCCCCAGGGAGCTGTACTGGGCCCAGTCCTATTTAACATATTCATAAACGATCAGGAAAAAGGGGTAAACAGTGAGGTGGCAAAATTTGCAGATGATACAAAACTACTCAAGATAGTTAAGTCCCAGGCAGACTGCAAAAAGCTACAAAAGGATCTCACAAAACTGGGTGACTGGGCAACAAAATGGCAGATGAAATTTAATGTTGATAAATGCAAAGTAATTCACATTGGAAAACATAATCCTAACTATACATATACAATGATGGGGTCTAAATTAGCTGTTACCACTCAAGAAAGAGATCTTGGAATCATTGTGGATAGTTCTCTGAAATCATCCACTCAATGTTCAGCGGCAGTCAAAAAAGTGAACAGAATGTTGGGAATCATCAAGAAAGGGATAGATAATAAGACAGAAAATATCATATTGCCTCTATATAAATCCATGGTACGCCCACACCTTGAATACTGCGTGCAGATGTGGTCGTCCCATCTCAAAAAAGCTGTATTGGAATTGGAAAAGGTTCAGAAAAGGACAACAAAAATGATTAGGGGTATAGAACAGCTTCCGTATGAGGAGAGATTAATAAGACTGGGACTTTTCAGCTTGGAAAAGAGACGACTAAGGGGGGATATGATGGAGGACTATAAAATCATGTGGTATAGAGAAAGTAAATAAGGAAGTGTTATTTACTCCTTCTCATAATACAAGAACAAGGGGCCACCAAATGAAATTAATAGGTAGCAGGTTTAAAACAAACAAGAAATGCAATGCACTGTCAACCTCTGGAACTCCTTGCCAGAGGGTGTTGTGAAGGCCAATACTATAATAGGGTTCAAAAGGGAGCTAGACAGATTCATGAAAGATGGGCCCATCAATGGCTATTAGCCAAGATGGGCAGGAATGGTGTCCCTAGCCTCTGTTTGCCAGAACCTGGGATTGGGTGACAGGGTATGGATCACTTGATGATAACCTGTCTGTTCATTCCCTTTGGGGCACTTGCCATTGGCCTCTGTCAGAGGACAGGATAGTGGGCTTGATGGACCTTTAGTTTGACCCAGTATGGCCATTCTTATGTTCTTATGGCTATTAGCCAGGATGGGCAGGGATGCAACACCGTGCTCTGAGAGTCTCTGTTTGTCAGAAACTGGGAGTGGACGACAGGGGATGGATCACTCAATAATTGCCCTGTTCTGTTAATTCCCTTTGAAGAACCTGGCACTGGCCACTGTCGGAAGACAGGGTACTGGGCTAGATGGACCATTGGTCTGACCCAATATGGCCATTTTTATGTTCTTATGTAAAAATTAATTATAATGTAATAAAAATATTTAGCACAGAAACTCCCAACACTAGCCAAAATTGATCACTTGGGCAACACAGCTCTGTCTGCTGGATACCTAGGCAGAGTAGGTGAGTTCATGTAAATACAGTCTGGTCCAGAAGCCTACCCTCCACCCCTGGCTCACCACTAGCTGTCAGGAGAGAGCTCATTCAGACCTTGCTTACAAATCATAATTTTAAATTATAAGGATGGCCAACATTGCCAAAACAAGTGTGCCAACATTGTCAGAAAAAACAATAGGTGTGTGAAGAAGCTAGTCTTTGTTCATACTTTTCAAACCTATTATACTTTTTCAGGTACAAGTATTTTATCATATGCTGTATATGCTTTTAAAGTGTGTATTAATGTTTCAATTTAAATTCAAATTTCCAACCAATGACTAAATTGGCAACACTCATGTAACTAGTTGAGCACTGGGGGGGGGGGGGGGGGTGGGAAGTTTGGGTGGGGGGAGTGTGAAGGGAAATCCCTGGTCAGAAATCTTCCTGGAGCCAAGGAAAGTATGCCATCTAGAGCAGTTAGTCCTCAGCTCTGCTCGCTCACCAAGCTAGACCCTGGCACTCCACAGCCCCTCTCAGGAGGAGACGGGGCTGCCATTGTGTCTGGGGTACAGGGATAGCTTGAACAGAAGCTGCTATTCTGCCTCTCTCCCTCCACTGGGCTGGATTTTGCCAATCTGCTGAGTTTTGCCACCCTCTGCATCATATAGGAGAGGGTAGCACGGTACTGAATGATGAGAAAGGAGAAGAGATTTTAACAGGAATTGAAAAGCATTATGCATGAAAAATAAACTTTCTAGCTCAAAGTTACAAGTTCCACCCAAGAAAGTGACTATAAAGAGAAAATGTCTGTGTTCCCAGCCAATATAAAAATGGTTTTCAGTCCTTATGGGGCTGTTCCTTCCTCCCCTGCACAAGTGGGGGGGGTCTGACTCCACCCTACATAAGCATCAGCCAGTGATACTGAGCTGGCCCATGGCAGGGAGTACTGATGCTTCTGGTAAGGGGTGTGACAGTGTACCCCATAAGGCTTTATGGGGGTGTGCTCATAAATGTATGATATAACTGGAATAGGGTTTTGCTACATATGCCATGTAACATATCTATGTAAAGGTTATAATCTACTGGTTATGTTCATCCTAGTTGTATACAGGCACCATTTGTGTGTTCAAAGTTATGAACATTGGCTGTGTAATTGCTTGATTTCTAAGTAGCCTTAGTTAGAACATTTGGTCACTTCTTGGGAAAGGAATGTGCAAATTAAGTGCTCAATCAGGAAGCACTTAACAGACAAAAGAGCGTGGAAGACTCCAATCCACATAAAAAGTCTACCTGAGAACGTTCAAGGTAGCATGTGGGTAATGGCTGCTACCTGCAAGTCCTGAGTCATGCACGGGCATGTGACTTGCCCATGTGATTCCAAATCTCCATTTTGTGACTGGATTCTACACAGGGTGAGGAGGGGGTCTCCACCCACAAGAGAAAGTCTATTTAAACCCCTGGGAGACCCCTCCATTTGGTCTTCAGCTGGCTAAAGAAGGAGCCTCTCCATCCCCCAGGATACTTGAAGAAAACTGGAACAAAGGACAGTAACTACAGGGGGTGTGAGTGATTGCTGGACCCAGGCTAAAAGGAGATTAGTCTGTAAAAGGGAGCATTCTGGAACTGGTGAGAATCTTATCTGTATTCAGTTTGATTAGACATAGATTTGCGCATTTTATTTTATTTTGCTTGGTGACTTACTTTGTTCTGTCTGTTACTACTTGGAACCACTTAAATCCTACTTTCTGTATTTAATAAAATCACTTTTTACTCATTAATTAACTCAGAGTATGTATTAATACCTGGGGGAGCAAACAACTGTGCATATCTCTCTATCAGTGTTATAGAGGGTGAACAATCTATGAGTTTACCCTGTATAAGCTTTATACAGGGTAAAACAGATTTATTTGGGTTTAGACCCCATTGGGAGTTGGGCATCTGAGTGCTAAAGACAAGCACACTTCCGTGAGCTGTTTTCAGGTAAACCTGCAGCTTTGGGGCAAGTAATTCAGACCCTGGGTCTGTGTTGGAGCAGACGGGAGTGTCTGGCTCAGCAAGACAGGGTGCTGGAGTCCTGTGCTGGCAGGAAAAACAGGGATAGAAGTAGTCTTGGCACATCAGGGGGCAGCTCCCAAGGGGGTTTCTGTGATCCAACCCGTCACAAGGGGCATCTGCAGATTGCTCCTGGGGGGAAATAAAGGGGAATCACATTTCCTTTCTTAGGTACTTCCTGGCTTTGTGCCCTTGCACAAGGCACAATCTAGCCCTTGAAAAGTGCATTTTTCAAAATTAAAGAGGGAATTTCTTTACTTTAGAGACAATCTGTCTTTTCTCCTCCTCTAATTCAGACATTTCAGTTTAACACTGAGGCTCAGTTATCTATTAACGACTATGACAAGATGATTACTAATCTGTTGGTGAAGTCTAGCCCAAGGCAGTTGAAGGTTAAGCTGTGGACAAAAAACCTTTTTGAACAAGGGTCTCCAGTTGAAGACCACCACTCTGAACAAACAGAGACCCACATTCACCAAGAAGCAAATGAACACTAAGCATAATATAAATTTTAACACTGAGATTCTCCAGTGAGACTCTTCCATCAAGTAGAATTAATTCATAAGAGATGGGAGAGTAGTCAGAAAGAAATATGTTTCCCCACATCTAATGGCTAAAGTCAGGTGGACAGTTATCAGATGTTAAGTGAGGGCTCAAACACCTACCAGCCAGTATATAGATATATTTTCCACTGAGTCATTTCCACTCCCTTCCCCAGGCTAGAGTCCAAAAATTTATCATTTTTAAAAAGCCATAGCACATTGCCAAGTAAAGAATTAAAGCAGTCCACTCCCCAAAACTCAGCCATCAGCAACGTGAATAGTCCAAAGTCTAGCAACTGCACTAATTTGGTCACTTGACAGCTGGAGAGTTTCCAGGCATTATTAAATAGTCACATCCACACTGAAATGTATAAAGGCAAAAACTCTGGCTACTATGAAATAGTCCATCAATATATTTAACCTCTCAAAATCCAGAATACTGGCACTGGTTCCCTGGGACTCATAAAATTATGTTGATTCTCTGCACCTGAAAGAGTCATTCCATTCACTTTTTCCTCCAGTTCAAAAGAGATATATTTAATCAAAGCGGTGTCTTTTCTTAACCACGATCAAGAGATTATACTGCAAAACACTCAGCAGAGTCTTATTTTTTTTTCTGCTTTAGTTTGATTAAGTTTTTCACAGATCATAATGCACTCACCAGCAAACTGTCTGTCACTAGTTAGCATTGAGCATTCCTTTGAGGTGGCTGAAATCCTGGTCCTGCATTGCCAGACGGCTGTCGTCTGCATAGACAAAATGCCTGGCAGTTGTGATAAGTGGTAGGAAGTAAACAGTGTGTTTGTTTCATGAAAGTGAGCTGTCAACCCGGCTTGGTTGAAAACACTGGAGAGAACTTTGGGTGAGATAAGCTTCTTCTTTAGACAGGAGTTCTTCTTAAGACAGTTGTTAGTTAAGTTTAGCCTCTAAAAAGTGTGTTATGGTTTTGTTTTCTATATAACCATTTGTTTCCAGTATTCTTACTATCACTTGAATCTCTGTTCTTTGATAATAAGCTTATTCTTGTTTTCACTATAGCACTGAAACACCCTGGCCTCAATTTTAGTGGCTTCTCAATCTGTCAGCTGATCGGGATGAAGGTCATATATATATATCAGGGGTTCTCAAACTGGGGGTCGGGACCCCTCAGGGGGGTCACGAGGTTATTACATGGGGGGGGTTTCATGAGCTGTCAGCCTCCACCCCAAGCCCTGCTTCACCGCCAGCATTTATAATGGTCTTAAATATATAAAAAAGTATTTTTAATGTATAAGGGGGGGTCGCACTCATAGGCTTGCTGTCTGAAAGGGGGTCACCAGTTCAAAAGTCTGAGAACCCATGATATATATACATGTATGTGTGTGTGCGCGCACATGCTATGTGTTCAGCAAAGTGCTGGTTGTGAGCTGAACCTTTCAAGCTGGTGTTCCTTTGGGAACAGCAGGTTTGGTAATTCTGTGAGTGTTTGGTGGATGAGGGGCTGGACGTGATGGGAAGCACTGAGAGGACTTGGAGATTGATGGGTGCCTATCACACCCTGTAAGAGATAGCGAGGCCTGAAAGGCAGTACTTGTGTTGCCAGAGGCTGTTGATTTCAGGGAACTGACCCACAACAGACTCAGACAACTCCTTCATGCTAAGGACAAGTGGCAGTGAGGTGCCTCGCAACCCTGGGTTATCCCTGGGGACCATCACAACCATGAGACTGTCCTGTCCAACACAGCCCTTCCTGACATCAGGCAAGAAGTCGCCTGCAGAATCTGCTCCTTAAGGTGCAAGACATGCCACATCTACCCCTCTTTAAAGATGTGTTTAATCCACTGAGCCACCGTCTCAGGTCAAGGCATCCTACTTGAACAATTCCTCCAAGGAACCTTGATATTGCCTCCAGGCAAGAGCAAGCTTCAAACATAGCTGATGCCTATCTTTTGACAGATCCAACAGTCCAGCCCGCGGTTTTGACCTTCCGTGTCATCTCTGGGTAAAGCTCAATGGCTTCTAAGTGATCAAATGTGCTGCTAATGACCATAAGTGGGGTTTTTGTGACTCCCCCCTTTGCCAGTGTGACCAGTTAGAAGATGTAGGCCACATATTTGCAAGCTTCGACCATTGGCAAGGGCTGCCTGGTTCTCTTATGGATTTTCACAATACCCTTTCTTCAGCTATTAAATGATTAAGGCACTTAAACTAACGCACTTGATTCAGTCATCTATGTAGATACAATTGTAATATACATAGCACCCTACCAATAGCCCTCAGCTTCTCCTTACCTATGATGATGGTCTTTTCTTACTGAAAAGTTCCCGTTAAAGGGGAAGGCCTTGCAGAATTCTACTGCACTTCTGCTGGCAGTAGAACCAAGAAACTTGTCAAGCATCAGGGCCTGCAGCAGAGCTGGTTTCCAGGCATCCTCATCAGTACAGCTGGCCTGCAGCTAGCTGCATAATTAGCCACACCACCAGATTATCTGCAGCGGCAGCCGGCTGGCTCTTAAAGCAGCAGCAGCTGCTTGCAGGCTTCTCAACTCTCATACCCCCCACTGTGCCTACTCTTGCATTACTTTGTTCCTGCTGCTCCTGCCTTGCCTCCGCCTTAAACCCCTCCTCGCTCAATACCCGGCTCACTCAGTTCCTGCCCTCCAAGTTTGACCCTTGGCTCTAGCGTCTGACTACAGACTCCAGCTTTGATTCTAGTCATGAGGCCTGACACCTGCTCCAACCACCAGGCGAGACCGCCTTCATCCCGGTGATCTGGCAGATTGAGAAGCCACTAAAATTGAGGCCATGGTCCCTCAGTGCCAGCAGGGACCCTACTGAGGCCCCAGCGGAACTGGTGGATGCCATCCAGAACATGCAGGTACAATTAACCGCCCTGCAATCACAGAATGCAGCCCGGCAGGCGCACCTTTGGCTCCTCCTACTCCACCCCTTTGGGAGCCAAAGGTTCTGCTGTGCCACAAGTGTGATGGAGATCGGGACAAGTTTCAGGAGTTCCTGAGCCAATGTCAGCTCCTGTTCTTCTTACACCCCTGATCATTCTCCACAGACCAGGCTTGTGTGGGGCTCATCTTAAGTGTGTTGACAGGAGAGGCCTTGCCTGCGCTTTCCCACTCCTGAAACAGTCCAACTTGGACTTGACCATCTTGCCTTGATGTGTCCAACTTAGACTCAGTGGAACTGGGGCTGGGGAATGGCAGGGCCCCAGCCCATAGGAGGGGGCAGTCCAGGCTGAGCTGGTCTGTTTCTCTCTCTGGTGATTCCCAGCACTCACGGGCCATAGTTGGCATCACAGGGTCCCAAAGTCAATTTCCAATGCAATTCTGAATACCACTAGTAATTCAACTACTAGAGACCCTAGTTAACTCAGGGGCCTCAGATAACTTTAAGCCCCTGAGTGGTTCCCACCATACACAAGGACTCTCCAGATCTGGTCAAGACTATTAATGGATCTCTTCTCTCCTCATGACCTGTAAGCCACAAGACCATGCCAGTAATGGTTATCACCCTCCGGGGGCAACAGGAAACCCTACAATTTGGATTAATCTTGGCCCCTCATGTACCCATCATCCTAGGTATGCCCTGGCTTACCACCCATGACCCCCACATTCATTGGAGGAAGGGGACTCAACACTTTAACTTCAGCCATTGCCAGCTATCCTGCCCCCCAGGGTCCAAGAAACAGACCAGTGCACTTTGCAGTTCATGTCATCTACTGGAATATCCTGACCCTCAGGCAGCAAGACCACCAAGGATCCCAGCACCCCCACAGTTCCGCCTTCCATGGCCAAGATCCCCACACAAATACTGCGACTTCGCTGATGTTTTTGACAAGGGGAAGGCGGACAACCTCCCCCACATCAGACTTACAATTGCCCAATTGATCTCCAGCCTGAAGCAGATATCTCATTCAGTTGGATATATGCCCTCTCCAAACTCAAGTTTCAGGATCTCTGCCTATACTTATAGGAGAATCTTCAGAAGGTTTTCCTCTTTCCATCCATGACCCTGGCAGGTGCTCCAATCTTTTCTGTAAAAAAAAAAAAAAAAAAAAAAAAGATGGCTTTCTGAGGCCATGTATTGACTAACGGGCACTAAACAAGGTGACCATAGGAAACCACTGCCCTCTTGATATTCTGTTATCAAAAAGCTCTTAGACTGGCTATGCACAGCCTGTATTTTCACGAAGTTAAATCTATGCCAAGTCTATAACATTGTGTGCATGCATGAAAGACACAAGTGGGAGACCACCTTTCATAGTCATTATGGCCATTATGACTAACTAGTCATGTCATTTGACCTATGCAATGCCTCAGCAACCTTTCAACACTTTATGAATGCTATATTACAAGATATGCTGGACCACTTTGTCATTATCTACCTTGATGACATTCTGATTTTCTGTGAAGACCCATCTCTTCATGAGCAGCATGTGTGTAGCATTCTTGAAAAACATCAGAGTCATTTAAAAATGTGAATTTGACCAGACACCCTTGAATTTCTAGATATCATCTCACTCCAGGGGCTGGAAATGGACCTTCTGAAGGTGACGTCTGTCACAGCTACGGTGGAACTTAAGGATGTTGATAGAATCCAAGACTTCTTGGGCTTTGCTAATTTTTATAGACAATTTATCCCAGGATCCTCTGCTTTGGCAGCCCTCTTACAGGCTTGCCATGAAAGGGAGCCCAGTTTTCATGGTCCCCACAAGCACAGGCTGCTTTTGATAATTTGAAACAAATTCATCGTAGCTCCCATCTTGATCCACCCAGATCCAACCACACTGTTTATGGACATCACCAGGTAGAAGCCAATGATACCAGCATGATTATTGGACCATCACCAGTGACACCATCAAGTACAAGACCTGTCAAAAGATAAGAGATCTGCCCAATTCATTTTAATGAGCTAACACAGTTTCTTCAAACACTATGTTTCTGAATCAGAAACAGCAGAACTAAATAACGAAAGGGGTTAAGCAGAGTCAAACTAGTCCCAGTTTTGGGCAGTTATGAACTGATTTATTTTAAAAAGCATGATTTTTTCCCAGAGGATGCAGAAAAAACGGTATGATATTATATTGCAATTACCTAAGTGACAGTACGTGATCACGTAGTTAAAGATTGAGGGCAAATCCTCTGGTCTGTTCCACCTGCTTTGCACCTGTTCTGGTGATACTATGCAGTCCCAAAACCATTTTAGCTGACCATCTGAGGAGTCCTTCTATTTAGGGAAATCCCCAGTTGCCATAGCACTGCAGTAGCACCCCTTCCCAGGCCCTGGTGTAAGGGCATGGCCAGAGAAAAGGGATGTGGTTGGGACATCCATATTGTCCAGGAATCCCTGGCTTCCATGACAGTCGTTTGAGGCAACTGATGTAAGCGGAGTTACCCAGAGGCTACTTTAATTTATGAGGGAGGCTGGTCTGGAAATCAGACAAACCAACAATCAGGGGAATAACCATTTGCATCTCCAATATTTCAAGCCCTAGACAGATCAAAGAAAGTAAAGACAACTGTGCTACTCATGTAGGTAAAACAAGTTCAGTGCTCTTAACTCACAGACTAATTTATTCCTTAGAGTGCAAGAAAACACACAAAAGAAATTGCGTTTGAACTAAATGTATTTAACTGTTGCTGAGTTACATCTGCACCAAATTCTGAGTGGACGATATGAGCCAACTGTATATTATTTTCAAACACACCCAGAACACAAAAATGACTGGACCAATTTACTGAACTTTTCTTTAAAAAACTGCCTTTAAAAAAAAGAGCGGGGGTGAGAATCTGGTGCCTGTAAAAAGGTTAGAGCAGCATTAAATAGGGTCTAAACATGGAGGATTCCCCGGCACAGGAACGGAGGAAGACAGCTGTTGTCTGTCCTCTGAGAACTCCATTGCAAGCTCTGAAGTAGGGGGGCATGTTGAGGACAGAGCTGGGGCTGGAAGGCATGTGAGTGGCAGGACCAAAGAATGCAGCACTACAGAGATTCCAGACAGCACTTCAGCCCATGGGGCAGCCTAGATAGGCTGCCATAACTTGGACAAGGCCCCGAGGACTAAGTTATTCCAGGGCTGTCCTGGTCCCCTGAGCAGGTCAGAATCAGGAGGGCACAAGGTGTCTCAAAGCCAGCGTGGCTTCATTCTCCCTGGGCTGTGAGTTCTGTACTGTGCCTCTTAAAAGGTGCAGCACTGAATTTCATCTGAGATATGAAAAATTGCATCCAAAAATTTTGTTTGAGAAAGTTATGAGTAACGGAAAAAGAGGAAGACTCCAATGAAAGCTGCATTCCAATCTTAACCCCCTTATCTTTTGCTGTTAATATACTGGTACACCAAATACTACTCAATATTACATTATTTAGTGAATTTTGTCTTTTTTCATTTAATAATTAAGTCAATGAATAATTTTAGTTTTGCAATACTATTTATCTGATACATTATTTAACACATATTGTCAATGGTCATTGACCTATTTATGCAACACTGTTTTTGTGGTATTTGACCCAGCTCTAATGAGATGAGCATCAACATCAATGCAGTTTAAACAGAGAAATATGAAAAAAATTATGTTCTTGAAATATGATGCTGAAGGCACACTAGGTTTGAAAAGTTGGCACAAATGATAGCTTCGTATAGAGTAGGTGAAAGCTGGTTGTCAAATAATGCAAACCAAGGCAAAGAATGCTGAATACTGTCTTAAATGTTTTGAGTTGCTTGTTTGAACTTGCAAGAGAAATTTGAAAACTGGGATGCATAGTCAGTATGAACTAACACCCAGTCTAGGTGCTTTACCTCCTCCTCCAGCACATTTCATCATTTTCTGTTAATTGTAATTTTTAACAACCTAATGACAGGCAATCTTCAAAGAGAAACAGAAGAGCTTTGAGAAATAGATTGGGTACAAAGAATAGATTGCATATAGTCATGGATGCAGGGGTGGATTAAGGCAGGATCATTGAATCTGTGGGATCAGGACCTGGCCATGTGAAGAGGCTGAACACAGCAGTGAGTCAGTGAGGAACAAAAAAGATTTTATGCTGGGGGCCTGGGAGGGGAAGATCAAGGACTCCAATGTGGGGAGGCAGATTGGAAGGAAGAGTTCATTTCAGTGGCCAAGAGAGGAAGATTAAGGAAATCTGGGGGTGCAATGTTATTGGTCTGGGGGCTGAAGTTTTGGTTATCTGGATCCTATTTAGCTTTAAGCAATGGAACACAGTTTATTTGAAAAGAAATGGGTGAGATTTAAAATGTTAAAAGGTGTAAGATAAATGCAAGCGCTATTGAGTAAATACTCTCTGAATGGATGGACGGAATCATCTGAAATACAGTAAAAGGAAAAAAGATCCTGAACAGTGAACATATTGACTATCACTTGGACAAAAGACATTAAAGTAACATCCTAGAAATAGAAATATTTTGCCCTTCTATAAGACTTTAGCAAATTACAAACATTAACAGCAGCTCTCATTCCATAGTACATGCAGGGGAATGTTTACACCCAAGTAAAATCTATTTGCAGTGGAATTTTTTTTAAATCACGGAAATATTGCTTTTTCCAAACCTAAATTCGGTCCCTAAATTGATCCAACTATGGCCCTTTAATCAAAGATTGCTGGAGGCTCTTTGCATATCAGAGATTTGTTTGTGTATGTGTGACAGGGTAGGAGATGGAGGCAAAAAAGCTGAGCTAAAAGATAGTCTGCTTGCTTCCTAAAAACACACGTGTACATACATTTTTGCCTCTCAAGTGAACTGAGGAGTTTTTGCTGGCTGCAAGTCTATAGTGCAATTCACTCCTGTGCCAACATAAGGCAAAGGGGTGAAAATCACCCATGCCCTAGATCATTAGCAAAACCAGATAGTTTGCAGTGGATCAACATGTAAAATATATGTGGGAATAATGGAAAAATTCTCCTGAACTCTATCATTAAAAGGTGGCCTAAGCCTGCCCACTTCTGCATAAAAAAGCAAATGTGATAACATTGTTCCCTTTAGAAAGGAAAAGCCTTTATATTTTACAGGCTCATAGAGTTCATCAGTGGTGACTGGCTTATTCTGTCCCAGCTTCCAATGAATAGATGAGGAAGAGGTGAAGAATTATTAATTGTGGAGATTATTAATTCAAAATCAATGGAGAACAATGTAAAAACACAAGAGCTAACAAACGATAGGCTGTGTACATCTATCCATTATTTGGAAAGGCAACACAGTAACATTGGGCTTTATTGTGCTCAGCCCTACACAGGTGCACAAGGTTAGGTGAGGGGCCAAGGAACCTCTTCAACGTGTACTGATGATCTGCAATTGCCACTGTGCACAAGAACTGACAATACCAATGTTGGTGCCAGAAAGGGGTATGGCCAAAGTCCTGACCCTCCAGTGCATCAGCCAATGAAGTTGGCTTGTGATAGGGAGGCATGTTTGCCATGCTCCCCACCTCCACGCCTGGCACAGGACCTGACGAGGCACAATGCCTATGGGAGCTCTTACTTTGCACTGCCTCCTGCCATGGCCTCTCTTAAAGCCACAACTGAGCGCTAAACACACATGGATACTGAGAAAGGAAGATGGACCAAAACCAGAACTATTTTTCCAATCCCTTCCCACAACTTGAGACACGCATCTAATGGGACCATCCCTGGTCTTGGTTTAGATCAGGGGTGCCCCACCTATGGCCCACCAGAGTATTTCATAAGGCCCGCTGCCTGCTTCAACACAATATACTAACAGCCGATTCATCAGCATTTTGTCATCATGCATACATCATTTTAGTTTAATTGTGTGTAAACAGAGAATAGTGTACATAGAAACAACCTGTCTAAATACATATGAAACAAGCTGAACTTAAAATATAAATCAACACAGGTGACTTTAAATCTTATTAAAATATGCAGAATCTGTTGGCCCACACAAGGTTGTGCTTAGGTGTATGTGGCCCTCCTGTGTAATAAGAATGGGCACCACTGATTTAGATGATTAAAAATTAAAAACCCGAGCAATGAAGTTTTGTGGTTGAACTCCACTGGTTGAATACTATTCATCTACTACATTGATGAATATCACAGTTATTAATTAATTTATTAAAATATTATGTGATGAATAAATGGTGGTGATTAACGACAATCTTCATCAAATAATTATTCAGTGTTGATCTCTTCTGCTTTGGACTCAGGCTCTTGTTTTGTCCTCTCTACTCAGAAAGCCTGCTGTGGTGTGGAAGGTGTAATGTACGTTCAGAGAATTACAGATTTGGTCTTCAAGGGTAGGAGACAGAGAATACTTTTAGTGGTTCTGATTCATTTTATTTCAGGTAATTCAGGGTCTGATCCTGCAAGTTCTCCAAAACCAAAACTCTTCTTGACTTCCATGGGAGCTCTATACGTGTCCTCATCTCTTTTCCTGCAGTGTTCTCATCCCTTTTCCCCACAACAGAATACAGGACAATTATTGTCCCTGCTTTGGTCTGAGAAAGGACTGCAAGATTGGTTCCCCAATTTTTACTAAGGCAGTTAGAATTAATTTATGATAATCTGAGGTATCGAGAGGGCAATCGGAAAAGTCAAAGCTCCTTAATTGGCACATCCCAGTGGACTCAGAAACACACCATTTAAGGAATGATCCTGATGATCAGAGGCTCATAAAAATACATTGGACTTAGAGATAATCACCTGTTTCATGAATTACTGTAAAAAAATAAGCATAGTACAATCCATTTGACTCCTTGAGTAATAGATACCTGACAAAGAAATTGTAGTTTAACAATGCTGGGTGCTTTTTCACATTCTGATTTAAAATTGGTTTAGGTTTATGAAATTAAAATAGACTAAGCCCTTTAAAGTGTAATAAAATAACTAAGATAGAGTTGAAGTTGAAATCACACACATTATTTTTCTTGAGCAGATTTGCAGGCATTGAGAACATGGATCTGTACCACAATTATGCAAATTATTGATACACATTAACAGAGCAGAAGAGCATGCCATAACAGCTCTGAAGAACCTTTTATCAGTTCACAAGAGATCAGTTTTATACAAAGGAAAAAAATATACTAAAGAAAGGAAGGAACTGAGACTAAAGCCGAGTGAAAAGTGAACATTGTTCATTGAGTATTCATTTGAATTCAAAAAATGAATTTCTATCTGATTGTTTTCACTACCCTTTTCATATTTGCGTTCTATGAACATTTGAGCAGTCATGTTTTACTGGCACTAATACTCAAGAAAAATATATCTGTTAAGCTCCAGTGTTTGAATATGCACCATGGGTAAAATTCAATCCTGTGCAGAGCTCCAGCAAAAGGCTCATCTATTACTTATGCCCCACGTAAGCCCTCAAAATAGGGCTAAAGCGATACACAGACCTGTGCTGCACAGGGATGAATTTTACCCTGACAGAACATTTTCAATTATATATTATATTTCAATATTCAAAATTTGCAATTTGTGCATAGTGGTTAGTCACTTAAGTCATTAAGCAGAATTAATTTCATGAGACCTGTGTTGCTGACCAAGCGTGCCAGTTTTGAAGCTCAGCTACCACACTCACAATGACTGGCTTGCAAGCTATTCACGTAGCAGAACAGTTGTTTGCACAGAAATTTGTGACTAATTTTATTAAATTAATAAACTGAAGCAGTCTATCAACAGAATGATACCAAAGTCAACTAGTACATTCATTCGAAGTCCCAGATCTAACTGAGCTGACTGGTCTTTATTTTTTTAAGCCTTATAGTAGTATCTTCAACATAACAGAACTGAAAGTAAATTACTTTCATGACAGTCTACATGATTATGGTTCCTGTCTTGACAAATGACTATTTTTATGGGGACAGAGTGGACCACAAGATGGCTTTATTGTCATTCAACATCTCAGTATTAGTCTGGGTTGGGTAATATTAAAAAGCTAAAGGAACTTGGAAAGCTGCCTGTTTAGTTATAGATTTAGGCTCCAGTCCTGTAAAGAATTACAACCATGTTTAAAGCATGTGAGTAGTTCCACTTGTTTTACTCTACTACATCAGTCCCAATGGAACTAGGTGCTTGAAGTTAAGGGCATGCATTAGTCCTTAGTCCCCTATCCAGCAACCCCTGGCTCTAGTGAGTGATTCTTTTCCATGCAAGCAGCCGTACTGACTTCAGTTAAAGCAGAGGCAAATGGTTGGCGTTCTATTTATGATAGGTGAAATTCTGGCCCAGCTGAAGTCATTGGGAGTTTTGCCATCAACTTTAATGAAGCCAGGATTTCACCCTACAAATTTCAATTCTAGGAAACAACTCTCCAAGCCTCTACTTTGAAAATACCTGTATGTTGTATCAACTACTTTGTAAAGTTCAACTGACTCACCCTTTTAATACATACATTTGATTAATTTCAGAGATTGGGATTTCCCCTTTCTAGTCCCCATTTCATTACTTTATGCTTACATTCTTGTTTTCTCAGGTGCTTTGTGGGTTGGGGTTTTTTTTTTTTTTTTTTTTTTTTTTTTTTTTTTGTTTTGAGGGCTGCAAAGACAATTTAATGTGCTTATTTTCTGTAATCTTTTGAAGCGACACAGCTGAGTGAAATTTGCCCCAAACTGACAATTTGTAAAAATCACAGATTTTGTAAAAATAAGTTAATAGAAATCTTCCCAGGACTGTTTTAAAACTGAATTCCAGTGGAGATGGTAAAGCAAGGATTCTCTTGCAGAATTTACAATCCAAACATTGCAGCCTTGTGCTAGTCAAATGTGGGAAAACATAAAAGCAAAAAATATTAAACTAACTAAAAGCTACCTATAAAAGTGAAACTAACCAGTTTCACTGATCAAGCTAAGATATGCAAAAAGCAAAGAAACAGCCTAAATGATTAAAAGTACCTCATTTTAAAAAAAACCTCTTTCTGTTTTAGTAATCTAAAGGGGTATTTTTAAAACACAGATACAGAAGTTATATGATTTTTAAGGTGACAATGTTCATTTAATATGTAGCATAGTGAAGTTATGCACACCTGAAGACTGAACATCATAAAAAAGGGCAATGACTCTTAAAACGTTTTCACTGTTACAGCACACATATGTACTTAGGGATTAAGAACAGATTTCTGTATTAATTTTAAATTCTAAAATATAGTGGATAACTTGAATGGGAATATTTCCCCAATATGAAATAATATTGATCAGAAATAGGGAAATACACAAACTACCGTCTAGAAGAGAGCTGTAACTTATATACTAATATCTAAGGTACAAAATTCATGCCTACAGTGTGCCTTATTTAATCTAATCAAAGCATAGCTATTTGTTGTACACAGCCTAATCAGCACCGGTAAGTAAAGAACTGAAAATTAGTCCAGAAGCAGGCCCTGATCAAGTAAAGCACTTAGACACGTGCATAACTTTCAAGATGTGAGCATTCTGATTGACTTCAGTGGGATTACTCACATGCCTAAAGTTACAAGAGTGCTTAAATGGTTTGCTGGGTTGGGGTTGTATGGAGGATTTACCTGAACCAAGCATGACTGCTGAATTGGGGAATGATCTGCAATTTTCATGCATTCAGAACTCTCACTGATGTTCCATGTTTAAGATCAGGTCCTCAACAAGGAATGCACATATCCCGGAAGAAAGAAACCAAAGCTTCGGAATGAAAGCAGCAAATCAGCATATAAGAGAGAGAATGGAGGATATAGCTTAATCCTTCAGTTGTTAGCTTTGTCATGCCAGGGGAAGGGACCAGGAGTTCTAAAAGTGTCCATCTTCCTGAGTCCTTCATTAGGAGGTATGCCATATATATAGTATATCCATAGGGACTTTCAAATAGCCGTGTACTGAGGGTCAAGAGCCTGCAACATTGAAATCAGTGAGAGTTTTGTCAATAGCATCAATGGGGAAAAGATTGGACCCTGAGCGGATCATCCAGGTTCCTCTAGGCAACAAGTGTTTTGCCCTAATCTTTTAAAGAATTTTTTTTTAAAGTTTTACTTCATTAATTTACCTTGATTTGCAAAATCTGTTTTGGTGTCTGGAGACTCATTTTAGTTATTTACTGTAAAATTGGTATCTAAACATATGCAGCATGTACTATATTTTTTTTAATTGATTTAATATGCATAGGCACTTTTAAAATATAAGTCAGAGACTGATTATTCAGGTTTAACAAAAACTATGATTTAAAGAGGACCTGCAGACTGCAAAGATTTCTTCTAAAAAGCTAATTCATCATGCCTCACAGGGCGTTAGGGCAAGAGCTTTTTCCTTTCTCCAAAACAAAGATTTAGCTAAGGCCTGACCCTGAAAATCCTTAATTATGTGAGTGGTCTTCAACGAGGCCCTGATCCTGCACTCCTGTAGCCAGTGAGGGCAGGAGCAAGCCCCTGCTCTGAAGAGACTACCTTCCAGAGAGATTGTAATTGAGTCTTTATGCTCATTCAGTCCTGCCAACAAAGATACCAATTAGTGCCAATTATGATGTTGCTCTTGTCCACTAGGCGCTCAGGAGGGTCCATCAGCTTTTGCATACAGAACAGAATTCAGCTGTTAACTACTTTCAGTCACTATCAACCTGGGTAAAATTCAAACCAATGACCTATATCTGACAGGTTCTATGTCCCATTATGAGTCCCCAAGCCATCATGATCCTGCCTCCTTCCCAAAATATTTAGACAGGTCACAAGTACAAATGTGGGATTACGTTTTTAAAAAAATGTCATTAAGTAACGGAGTATTTTTCATCTCTCAAGGTCAACAAATAGATGCAACTAAAATTTTTAATGGAACTTTGTCAGGATAAAAATCATGCATATTAAAAAAAATTCTTCAGCTGTGTTACCAATATTAATATCTTAGTTATGAAAAATTAAATTAATGTTAGAAATCTAATTGACTTTTTATTCATTTAGTATATTTGTATATTTTTTGCACTTCATTTGCCTTACACAATGAAAACATACTAGTCAGTTTCACTTTGGTTCATGATGAGTTTAACTTTCTGGAACTCATGCCTTATACCAATGCCTCAGTGCTTGGCTTTCAAATACTAAACTGGAATTTTTAAATCCAAACCAAAATCTATTTTCATTTACTTCATCTTAAAAAAACCCATTTCACTGAATACAGTGTTTTGTAAAACCTCCTTTTCTCCAAACAAAGGATCTTAATTTTGCTTACCTCATCTATGTGAATAATTCTTGGTTAGACAAATGGCTCCAATGCAGTCAATGAAACTGCTTGCATCAGTAGAGATTGCAAGTCCCAGATAAGGAAGACAGAAGATAAGAAAAAATCTCCTACCTCATTTTTTTCTCTCTCTCTACAAAACTGAAATGCAGCATCTCTGTAAACTTTAAAGATTAGAGGTTTAGTGACAGATTTTGTATTATATATAAAACTGTAATACAACATAATGAAGCAAAACATAATGTAAGTGTAACGAATTCCAGAGTTTTTATATTTTAGGGCCTGATCCTGCAAACCCTTTCTTTTGGAGTGATTCTGCAGCCCTTGTTCACATATATGCTGTTTACTCATGCAAGCAGTTCCATTAAATCCATGGGACTACTCACAGCAGAGCTACTCATTGTGAGTATGGATTACAGGATCTGGTCTATACATAAGGATGTACAGGATCAGACTGCAAGATAAAAAAGTATAAACTTCATCCTGATTACGTTATATTTTGCTTCATTATGCTTTTATATATGATATCAAAATCAGTCACCAAACCTGTAACCTCTACAGATTATACAGAGACAATATTTCACTTGAGGAGAGAAATTAAAAAAAAAAAAAAAGAAGAAGTAGGAGGCAGTTTTTCTTACCTGCTGTCTTCTTCATCTTCTACTTCATTGTTATGGCCCAGTGCCAGCACTTAACAGATCAGAGACCAGGACAAAGAAAAGTTAATTACTGTATGTAAACCTAGTTTTTTCTATGACTCATTTGTTCTCGATGAGGTCTCCTGCATGCCAAATGTTAAACAGTACAGTCATTACATTTTTTGACAATTAATGCAAATTCTACAGCTTTGCTGTCTTCATAAATGACAACACCCATCAGTGTTAAAACTTGCATTTTTTCCAATTATCAAAAGATATGTTGATATTAGATTTGGGACTCCATCTTGCACTCTCTACTAGGATGAAATTCTGTTTGACTCCATTGAATCTTTTGTCTGAATTAGGTCTTTTGGAGTCAAAATTGTTGCAAAGTAATCTCTTTTTTCATTATGATATATATGTGTACACATACTCTCTCTCTCTCTATTATGAGGACATTTCTAACTTCATACTTCATAAACTTTATACACCGAGTTTACAGCTTACAAAAAAACCACTCAGTTAAGCTAGCGACAATGCCCCTGGCCTCATGTGTAAAACAGAGGAAGTAACTATGCTCCCATTGCAGTCAATGACAAAATTCCTATTGGCTACTCTGGTGCCCTATAAATTCCTTTGACTATTTAGAAACACAACTTCTAATCCCTGCAGATATAGTTTATCATTTCTTCCTACTGAGCTGCATAATCTATGTTGTGTGTGTGTCTTTCACTTTATCCATTTTGTGGTATGTGGGTCCTTGAGGGGAGACCTCAAAAACAACGAGATCCTTTCTGCTCTGGATAGATGCTAAAGATTCCATGGTACTTTTTGTAAGAGAAGGGATTCACTCTAGTGACCATGGCTAAATTTCTATGGTACTACTTTAAAATCTTGTGCTACCAAGAGCCTAGCTTGTGGCTATGTGAGAGTCACTTCAAACACCTATTTATAACCAACACGACCATCCTAGGAATCATTTTGTCTTTTATATTTTTGCAATGTAACTTGTTTTCTCTCTAGTTTATATATTATACTAGAGTTTGTTTAATGGAGCTGAGTTTTCTTTCTTTTTACTCTATTAGTGTTGAAAATATTTTGGGGAAAAGGTCAGAAGAAATATATATATATATATATATATATATATATATATATATATATACACACACACACACACACACACACACACTTGAAGGAAGCTTAAAAGTAGCTGAAAGTCACTTGCTTCTCATGTTTATTTATTCAGTCTGAGATGATCACCACATACTGAACACTCACCATACAACATTACATTGCTCCAGTCCTTGCATTATTACTACACATTTCAAAGAGTATAATTTACACAATTGTCATCTTGAGGCTGCATTTTTTCTAGCACTGACAAAAGATCACAAGGAAGGGAGCAAAGTCCATGACTATTTCATGGGATCCCATATTTATGCAATTTTCTTCAACCACAGATTGTTTTGGCAGTCTAAACAGTAGCTTGTAAAGCCTTCTTTGATGTCACCAACATGCTTATATTATATATTTAGTATAAAACAAGAAGAAATATTACTGAAAATAATATCACACAAATAATTAATATTTCACTAGAGATCGGCATGAACAAAAATATTCATGATCTGAATTCCTCAAAATAAGGAGGTATCTGAAATCCGAATGCAGAACAAGATTTGAACCCGAACAAGAGCAAGGATGGTACAGTGATTAGCGCATTAGCCAGGGACTCAGGAGACCTGCATTCAGTTCCCTTCTCTGCCACAGACTGCCTGTGAGATGTTGGGCAAAACACTTATTTTCACTGTGTCTCAGTTCCCCAATTGTAAAAAATGGGACAATGGCATTTCCATACTTCACAGGGGTATTGTGAAGCTGAACGCATTGAAGACGGAAAGGCACTCAGTAACTCCAGCAAGGAAGGCCATGTATGTACCGTAGCTAGAGTTTTACCAATAATACTTTACAATACTTTTCACTTACAAAGCTTTTTTATCTGCCTGTTGATCTCAAAACATTTCACGATGGGCGAGTATTATCATCTCCATTTTACAAATAGGAAGTAACAGAATCAAAGAGAAGTGAAGTCACTTGCCCAATGTCACAGAGTGAGTCTGAGCAGGACCTCACATTGGTAGCCACATTATTTAAAAACCTTCAAAGACATTAAATATCTGAATAGGACTGAGGGCCGAGTCCTGCTTGCCTGCATTCACTTTCAAGTGGCTACTGAAGACTGGACCGAAGGATTTGGCACAAAGTAAATAAATAGTAGTACACTGACCACATTAAGTATTTCTACAGATCTGAACTTTCTACCAGTTCCAGAGAGGTTCCCTCTATGTACAATGGAGAATTATGCTGGAACCAAAATAATTCAACCTGAGAAATGTTTTAAGTACAACCATTGGAAATACAATCCTAAACTTGGCACTTTGATACTGATCAGCAACATTGCTATACCTGCACCAATAAAACAGAATGGAAAATGTTTGTCATTATCCATCTTCCATTTTTAAAAAAGGAACTCGATGCTGCATTCTCTGTGCTACCAAAACTCCCACTGAGTTCACTAGAAGTTTTGGGTGTGCAAGGAACGCAGAACTAAGTCCAATAATGATCAAGAAACACTTCATTTATTCAAGGCTTCCTGGAAGTTCTGTTGCTCAGACATGGCCTCCCACTTCTTTCACCATCCAAGTCTTTTCCTTAATTACTTACATGCTCCTTGATTAGCACTTTGCTGATTATAAGTGATTTCTTTTTCTTGCATGGTCAGTACATATCCAGGCTTTCAAAGGTTTTTCTCTGTTAAATCAGTGTACTCCCATCTCAGTATTACAGAATTACAGTCTGAAGATTCTTATATTTTAAAAACACTGATCCTGTGGTAAAACCTGTGAGACAGATTTCAGAGTGAGAGATCCTCCCACATCATTCCACTGAGGGGGTTGGAAGTGGGGTTCCCCCCTCCATGAAAGAGGCTGCAAAGCTGATCCCTAAAGCCAGCAAATCTTTGGTGTGTGGGACACCAGGGTAAACCTTACAAAGGCCTTGTTCCTCCAGAGTGGTGCTGAATCTCAACATGCCTCTGCCCAATTACAGTCATATTGTCACGGCTTCCATCTTGCTATGGCTGCCTGTAGGAAGCAGGACAGACTCAGAACAAAAGGTAATGAAGTCCCAAACTATTATCTTTCTAAACTAATTTCTATGGGATTGAAGAGGGGATGATGCAGGTGTAAAATTAGTTGAGACGGTTGAATACAGCCAAAAAGAATTTTCAAATTTTTTTTTTTAATGAAAGACAGCAAAATTCCCTGGATAATGTACTGAAACAATAATTAAAATTAAATAATTAATATTGGAAACCATGCAAAAAACAAACAAAAACCAAACAAACACACTTCACCCCTGAATGTATGTGGTTTCCAATGTGAGTTCCAGTAGATCAGGTAAGATTTGAACTGAAATCCCAAAACTTATGAGGTTCACATTCTCTAGTCATTTCCAAAACATCATGATTTGTACTTAGAGTCAATGACCATCAGCGTTTTGACAGGTGTGTGCGCGCACTATTTCATAGCTTAATGCCTACATTTTCAAGGGCTGGACTCCTTTTTTACACTTGCACATGCAATATAAAAATATCTAACACCCGCACAAGCACTTTAAATAGTCTAAAACCTGAAGGTGCACAAGCTGTAACATTTGTACATGCAAAGTCGAGGGTCTATGGTTTCAAATTCTAACATCTGTATACCTGTCGGGGTCAGACAATTTAAAGTGTTTGGGCAGGTAGAAATTCTCTTAGCACACAGGTGTCCAGACCTGCAAAGTATGTGTCTAAATATCTGTGCATACACACAATGGGTGGGTAAAAGCCTAAATGAAAGCTTACTCATAAATAATGTGATGGTAATTACCATTAGAAATCATTTTATTTTCAAATAAGTGCTAATGTCTATACCTTGACACAATATCAAATATAGCTGGAACACATTTATCTAATTGTTGTTTTAAATTTTTCATGTGAATTTAGTGCTAATGAAAGGTGGCAGATTGCTAGCCTTGGAGACTGAAGTCCTATGTACATCCAAGGAACAGATACAACATGTCCAATGCCAGTGCAAGCTTTCCCACACTCACAGGCACCAACTTTCCAAAGTGCCAGGGGGAGCTCAACCTCCGGTTCTGCCCGAGGCCTCGCCCCCATTCCACCCAAGTCCCCACCCCCGCCCCACCTCTTCCCACCCCTCCTCCTCCCGCCTAGTTCTGCCCTCTCCCCCGAGCGCGCCATATCCTCGCTCCTCCCCCCTAGAGCCTCCTGCATGCCACGAAACAGCTGATTGCGGTGGGCGGGAGGCACAAGGAGGGAGGGGGAGGCGCTGATCCGCAGGGCCCACCAGCAGGTGGGAGGCACTGGGGTGTGTGTGGGGGACCTGATGGGGGGTTGCTGGTGGGTTCTCACCACTCACCTTTTTTCCCCGTGGGTGCTCTAGCCCCAGAGCACCCACCGAGTCGGCGGCTATGCCCACACTTTTTCAACAAGATGCCTTAACTCTGATTAGAAAGGACAGAACTTGGTCTCTCTCCTGGAACTGTCAAAAAGGGGACCAAATAGGTGTACTTATGGTGGTACTTTTCATGGTGGTGATAACTATCAAGTACAAACTGGACTCAGACCATCAACTCATTTCACCTAGGCCACTGAACAGACATTAGAGGGTAAAAACTTTTGTTGAATACAGAGCTGAGCCTTGTATTTTAATCAGTGAGCATGTATGGCATATCTGTGTGTGTGTGTGTGTGTGTGTATATATATATATAGATAAACACATGCAAAAACTATGTTAAAAGAATACTATTAAGATTACAAAGCATAGGTAGTACGTTGCATAGGCTGGGGAAGGCCATGCCTCCCCAAACAGCCCAGCATGGCCCCGCCCACGCTCCCCCCTGAAGCCCCCTCCTGATTGCCCTTCCCCCTGGGCCCCAGCCAGGCAGGCTGCTTCTCTTCAGGGAAGCCCTGCTGGGACTGGGGCTAGGGCGGTGGGGACTTGGGGTGGCTGGGACCACCCAGCACTGGGGGGGCCCCGGCGTTAGGGCTACGCCACCTGGCACTGGGGAGGGGTGGGGGGGCTGGAGATATTGGGTTTGTCCCCAAATGTTAGGCATTCAGCATGGGAAATTTTAGCTAAATGGTTAAATTTTGCCAAAGTTATAAGCAACTTAAAACAGAATCCTATAATAGGAAATGGCAAGAAAACTAAATAATAGGCAGGGCGATTAGCCCTGCTTATAATATGATACATACACTTCATCATGGTCATTAATTATAATATATGTAATTGATAAAAAAGATATTTCTTAATCAAAACTAAATATTTTCCCCTAAGTTAGCACAGTACATTACCAACAAACACTTCACTAATTTACCTTCTTTAAAAAATCTCATTTATAGCTTGCAAAGTGAGAACCTTAAGAGGTTATAAAAATATGAAATGACATAAAACTCTGCGGAATGGAAAAGAGTTTATTGTATTTACTGAAATAAATCGGTCGAGTGCTCAGATCCTACGGACATGGCCTTAGTGAAAGAACCTAGATAGACTGAAGAGCAGTCTCTTGAAAAACTCTTGAAAACTGTATGTTCTCTCTTTGAAAAAGGCAGAAGCAATGGTTTTATTTAAGCCATTTGAATTGAGAGCGGAGCTCGCAAGAATTCCCAAGTTTTATTTTTTTTAACTTGACCCATTTACACATTAACATGAAACATCTCTGTTTCCTCAGACATCTACTGTTTGGGAACCTGTCATATAATTTGTCATTCTTAATGAGACTGCATTTAACTGTGGGTGTAAAAAATACAAAGACGAGGTGTGCCCGGCGAACCCAGGATATGAGTCACTTCAGCCGACATTTTGCATTATATCCTTCCTACGTAGTAATTAAATGAAACAGGAAAGGAAAACAGAGAAGGGGGTAACAGAAAAGGGAGGAAATGGATTCCCTTAGGGTTAGGTTTTCCCACCTGTCCATAACAATGATGTTTTCCTCATCATTTAATTTAGAAGAATCATGAAAGGGATTAGTAAGAAAGATAACAGTAAATTAATCACCAGGAAGGAGGGTGATGACAATGTCATAGGTTGAATAAAAACTGCGTGTCTCAAAGGGACTTACCTTAAAGGTTTTCCTTTAAGGTTGGGAGAACTCAGTTTGCTAAATTTCAACCTATTTGAACAACACAGTATTTGAATGGAATTATCTGAGGTGTGTGTTTTGTTTAAATATCTGGAGCATGGGGTGAGAGAGGAGCACAACGTACGTATGTGTGTGTGTGTGTGTGTATCTGTGTGTAATTATTATCATCCAAAAGCTAGTCACCTGGAAAAATACTCAGAATCCAGACAATTAAAAGGTAAGGGCAGTTTAAATGAATTTTTGAAATGTTCAGATTGGTGTGGAGCATACTCTGAAGCGCACTTTTGATATCTTGCTACCAACTGTCAATGTGCTTATATGTATTTTTGAAATGTTAGTGTTTTTTGTGCATGTTTAAGCTAGTGGAAAGGTCCTTGGAGGTACCATTGTTCAGTCAGAGACTGTACCAAGGTTAGGGCAAAGTACTTTTTACTGGTGTCAAATTTATAACATGCATCAGTGTAAAAGATAAATGTTCTTTAAAAGCTGATATTTCCTTGAGACGTTCTTATAGTTAGAACATCATACAGGAAGACAACACAAAGGGCAGGATTATTTGGTAGGTAATAAAACTTCCATCTAGCTAGCCATCTGTCCACCCACCCAGTCAAGTTCACACGCCACAGAATCCAAGCACTTTCTGATTTCCCTCTGGTGTGAATGTATTGGGCTATTAGGCCCTTATAGACTTCAAATAGATCAAGTGAAATGGAGAGATTCCTAAAAACAGATTAAAGATACCACTTGAGTAGTTAACAAATATTCCTGTTCCTGCATAGTTTAAAAAATCATCAACAAAACCCCTCTGCTGTAGGATAATCCCTGCCATCAGATCAGCTCTCCGATATTTCTTAAACCAGATTTGCCAATACTCACAGACCAACCAACCATCTCCTGAGTTATAAAGTCATTCAAAATTAATAGAGTTTACTGTACTCTGAACCACTTAATTATTTGCCTACTGATTGTGCTATAAAATCTACATTAGAAAAATACCTTGCGAGGAGGACAAATAGCAACAACATACTACATTTGATGATATAGTCCAAGGAATCTTATTCATGAATCCTTCTATAATTTTAGACAAGTCACAGCAGAAAGTATTTTAGTCTTTTGGGGACCAACGGAATGTTAATAATGCCACAAGTGGCATGTGAGTAGTCCCACTAGTGCATGTGAGTAGTCCCACTGACTTCAGTGGGAGAGCTATTCATGTGCATAAAGTTAAGCATTTGCTAAGTCTTAGCATGGCCAGGGTCTTGATTTGCATAGCACAAGCTTCCATTTAATCAAAAAAAAAAAAAAGGTGTAGTTTTAAAATTAAATTTCCCCTGAAAAATACCAGGGTTAATACGACGGGATTTTTTTTTTTTTTCAAAACTTAAAAAAATTTGCGAACTCAGAACTTCATCAGGTTTTCTCATCCCTAGTTTCTTTATGTATCTGTTCATCTGACTTCTTCTGGCAGTGTATTAGACTTTGAGATGTTTAATCTGGCAGGTAATTCTGTTCACTCTGGAAAAAAATACATAGGGGTAAAATGCATACAAATGTTATTCTACTCTATTCATGCTCTGTTGTGTTGGCTTTCATATTTAAACTTAGCAGCACTGTTTTACAATAATTAGTTTCCATTACATATTAATCTGTTTTGTCAGCAGTAAAGAGCAGCAAACAACAAATTGTACCATCCTCCAGGACTCCAGGGAGATTAATTACATCCTAGTTATTAATCAAAAATAATAACTCTCCTAGAAAAGTGGGTGCTTATAAATATATCTGGAGGAAATGTTTGCCTTTACTATAAAAGGGTAAAGTTTGCTATGTAAACTCTAGTGCTCTGCTATTTTTCCTTCTCTGCAGTTGTAGTTCTAGACAAACATTTCACTTGAACTAAGTTACAACTTCATCCATCAAATACTATATGTGATTGCTGAAAAGCAGTCTCATTCACCATTTGAGTTGTAAGTAACCTAATTATAGTGTGTTGAGCTACAGTAGATCTGTGTTTTCCTTGAATTTCAGGATACTATCACATTTCTCTCTTAAGCCTGAGCTCATACAATTGCTCATACAGTGTCTGCATAAAAGACTTTGCAGTACAATACAAGCTTGTCTCTACTTTTTGTGGTGGACCCATAAAAGATAGAAACCTGATCTCTTCTTTCAGCTTTTACCGGTGAAATGGTAGATTGACAGAGTCACTGTCATGCTGCTCTGGTAGAAATAGAGAGTCAGAAAACCCATAAAGATAAAATAAGGTGTCAGTTTTGCTAAACCTGTATGTCCTAATTGCACCTAAAAATGTAAAGGGAAGATTTTTCAAAGGCACAAATGGCAGGTAGGTGCCTAATTTCCATTGAAAGTCAATGTAATACATTTAAAGTCAATGGAAGTTGGGTGCCTAGTTGTGTCTTTGAAAATACCACCCAAATATTTTGGTTTGCAGGAGATCTTGGTGCAATGATTAATCCAACAATGGGTGGAGAAACTGCTACAAGTATTCGTACTTGAAAGCTGCTACAAGCAGCTAGTTAAAATATAGCTGGAAAAGGGAACTGTGTGGTACGTAGTAGCTTTAGGATAGAGATATTTATTATTATTATTTAAAATCACATGGTTTGCTTCTATCAGCAAAAACTATTCTAGGACACATCATTTCCTAGCAATGCCAGGGCTCATCCTCACGGGTATTTACTATAAGAATTGCTGCACCATTAGCATGTGTGTCAATCACTTTGCAGTTGGAATTGGGAGTAAAAGACCCTCCTTTCTTCCAATACCACACAGAATATGGTGCTTTTCCGAGTTTCCTTCTGTCAGGGGTAGAATTTTAAAAATATTATTTACAAGAAAACTTTACCTCAAGGACAGTTTCCCCTAATGTGCTACTGTGGCAATGGGGACACTGGAGAAGCAGCAATGCAGCAAAGACTTGCCCATCTAGCATAAAAAAAATGCATCAAAGGTAAATTCATAAACTAGAAAATAAAATAAAGCAAGAGAAGCAACATCTGGCTTGCTGTAATACAGCTAAAACAGATGGGACTTTTATCAAAAGGTACTGAGTAGAGATGGAGCTTTTGGTAAACAAGCAAAGAGGGCATGCTACATTACTTTAAAACAAAACTTTAATGCTCAGCTAATAAAGCAGGGAAATGTTGGCTAGATTACTTGTAGGCAAGAAAGACCCTAATCCAATCTCAGCTATTAAAGAAGTGGAAACTGGGGACGTTTCAAATAATACAGTAGATCTAGCTAGCGGGTTTTATAAAATACATTTTATTAGCACCTGTATCCATCAGAAGCAGCAGGCTCCGGCAGCAGAATGCTTGAGTTTCTTGATTACGGTAATTAAATCTCCCCATTATTCAGCCAAATCAGGAACAGGCTCTGGGTCAACCGATGACCAGGGTGGAATTGTTAGACGGAATCAGGCCCTGATTCAGAAAAGCACTTAAGCGTGTACTTAACATTCAGAATGTGCTGATAGGCTTTGCTGAATAAAGAGGAAATTACTCAAGTTTTACAAATTTTTCAATGATTAATTTTAGCAGAGATTGACCAGGGTTACCAGCTGCTAAAATGCTATTTGTTAAATTGTTGTGACATAATGACAACAAATATTTTGTCTAGTATTCATTCAGCTCGAGGATTAAATTTAGACCTCAAAAGAGTAACAAGTTATGGCCAATAGCAATTAAAAAAAAAAAGATTCTAAACATGTGAACCACAAAGGCCTGACAAGCTTTATACTGGACTCATGTTTTAGTTAATATAGGACAACTTCTAGATGGGCTTGCAGACATAGGCCCAATAAACCAGGATGTTTGGATAGTCTTCCTGCAAAATGCCTTTGACAATGTGGAATGGGCCTACATAAAGGAGGTGCTTAAAAACCATAGTTATTTTTGGGTGCCCAATTCAAGACACATTAAAGGGGAGTGATTTTCAGGAAGTGCTGAATACCCACCCTCTGAAAAATCAGTCCCTTTTAAAGGTCCCACACACAACTTGAGACACTCATAATTATGAGTGACTTTGGAAAATCTTGGCTGATTAGAAAGCCATTCCTGAAATTTCTAACATACATTTTGCATATGGGTAAATGTGAATGACATATCTCAAAAATAATTTCTTTCAGAAGGATTTCAAGGAGGGTTGCCCATTATTCCCCATGATTTTTGCTTTGAAGCTGGAAGCCCTTGCTATGAGATTGAAGTTGGCATACAAATAAATAAAATTTGCCTAACTGTGAGCAAAGCAATTTTAGATTGGTATCACTCGAATCCCCAGCAACATTAGATTGAAATTAAACAAGCCCAGGCATTTCAGCTTCAACCAAAATACAGACCCTTTCTAAATAGTCAGATCTACCCAACCATTTACTAGGCAACCAGTTCACAAAACATCTCAAAATATTTGGAAAAGGTTATCTAAGATACTAAAATGTAATGATCTGCCCTCAATAATATCTTTAGTCACAGGAACTCTCAATTATAACCATCAAAAACATTACGGGCCTTATTCTCATTTATACTAAGGTCGCTTTGCATCATTCTGGCATTGCAAAGGTGCTTTAAAGCAAGTGTAAATTACATTTACACTCACTTTAAGGCCCCTTTACACTTCCAGAGTGGTGCAAAGCAGTGTTAGTGTAAATAAGAATCAAGTCCTAGTTGAATCAAATAAATAGAGCTCTATTCAAAGCGATTAATCAAAAGCCAAAAAGAAACTATCAGGTTGAGATTTTCAAAGCAGTGTAGAGGATTAGAACATATCTTCCATTAAGAATGAATTTTTTGATTTACTGTTATATAGATTATACCATCTCACTTGGGAATACTGGCAAAGTGGTGGATTTTCCAGTCCGTATTAATTTCTAGACTCAGACTGCTTTGAAAATCTCAACCTAATTAATACATTTAATTAATTCTAATGAAAGATGTATCTAACCTCTCTAGACTGCTTATAAAATATTCAGTTGAGATTTTGAAAACAGTCTTGAAATTAACATAAAAATTAATATAGACTTGAAAGCCCAGTATATTGCCAGTATTGCCAAATAAGATGGTACAAGATATATCACAGGATGTTGCTAATGGAAATGGAGAGAATATTTCAAAACTTCAAAGTAAAGGCAGTACAACTATACATTAACCTCCAATTCCAAGTATGCTGCAGGTAAAAACATATAAAAAGGCACAGCATTGACAGTGTATAATTAATAGCCAAGAAAAAAGTCCTGCCAAATGTCTGTCAGCATGTAAGCAAATACTGTGCTACCTTACAAAGCAATGCCACAATCTATGGGGAACCTACCTTTTTTTTTTTTTTTTTTTTTTAAATGGAGATATCCTATCTCCTAGAACTGGAAGGGACCTTGAAAGGTCATCGAGTCCAGCCCCCTGCCTTCACTAGCAGGACCAAGTACTGATTTTGCCCCAGATCCCTAAGTGGCCCCCTCAAGGATTGAACTCACAACCCTGGGTTTAGCAGGCCAATGCTCAAACCACTGAGCTATCCCTCCCCCTTGTGTTACCTTGCACAACCTCCCTAGGTCTCTCCTATCCCAGGTGAGTGCCCTACCCACTGGGCTATTGGTTATGCTGGGCACTTGTTCCCTCTCATTTTGACTAGCAGTTCCATCCCGGATCTGAGAAACCGCCAGATGAAATTTTTGTTGAAACGGATACATTGCCGCAAAAAGTTTCCATTTTGATGAATCGGCGTTTTCAATTTAAAAAAAAAAGTCAAAAATTCCCACCTCTAACCTGGGACAGTACTCTCCCCCCCCCCACCCCCGTGCTGTGGGGATTATGGAGCCTTTTACTGGCTGCATGTTGTACTGGAGGGTGAACATAGTGCCCCGAAAGGAACCAGGAGGTAGTTATAATACTGTATATTCGGAGACTCTTGGCTGCCAGTGGAAATAGAGAAAGTGGGAGAGATCATATCTTTTATTGGATCAACTTTTGTTGGTGAAAGAGAGGGGCTTTTGAACTTCCACAGTGGAAACATTGGTTGGGTAAGCACAGTTACTAGTAAATTGAAACATATTTACAATAAAGAGAGGTAATCAATTATTTTGTTTTAAAGCAGACATGAAACTATGTTTGAAAAGTCTTCTAGACAGAAGTAGGACGTTGGTTTGTGGCCTCTGTGTGGCAAGCATTTGCTTCCAGTAATGTACAAAAACCTCACCAGGAGACACTGGCAGTCATACGGTGTCGGGTGTTTACATTTCAAAACAAGATCTCTCTTTGTCTCTCCAAGACCCATAAACTAAGCACTGCATTTTGTACAAGAATATCTTCAGATACTGTAACTCCAGCTCCACTTTTTGTCAGCCTCTAAAGGAACTGAAATGGATCTGCTGGAGACCTCATTAATAGATGGTTTGTTTTTAAAGCTTAGATTTTCTTTTAACTATGTATCAGAAACATGTGAAATCAGGGGGAGTTAGGCACCTAAATACCTTTGAGGATCTGGGCCCGAGAGGGTTGTCTAAGCAACAGGGAGCCAAAATCACTCACTCATCCTTAGAAGCAGTCGCTCCAGGTTAGGGTTGAGGCAGATTACTAAGGCAGCATGGGGAAGCTCATGCTGACAGTGCCCATTCCATAATAGTTCTGGGGATAGTTAGTGAATGTCATATTCCAGGGTTGGCAGTATGACACTGTTCACTCAATTAATTTTTAAAAATATAACTCTAATCATTTTTTAATAAAAGTGTTGCTGGGGTTTAGGGCTATGCTCACATCTTTACTTTCTACAAAAGGTAAAAGATTCCTCTTTTAGCACAGGATGTGATGATTGACCAACTAAAGACCAGGGCTTTGAGAACTTTTTCAAGCTTCAGCTGATGCAATGCACAAAGGTTAATGACGCTGAACAGAGAATAAAATTGGCTGGGTGAGGAGCACCCACACACACCACCTCCAAATCCAGACAACGTAAAATGAAAATACCCTACTACAAAGAATAACTCTTGTCTCAATACACCCCCCTTGTAACAGTACTGGAGAGTTACTTTAGTTTGAGTGCTGAACTTAATCTTGGTTACTAAGTGGCTGCAGGACAGAACAGAGGTCCCGACTAAAATAAATATTGCAGTGCAGGGGACATTCCTTCAACATGGTATATTACAACAGATGCCATCTCTATCACTGCCAAATCTGCCCTCCACATCTAGTGTCACTTTTTGCCAATGAAAGACTCTTGGGAGACAACAAAGGGGCTCCCACTGTAGCACTTCCCATGCCAAAATTAAAATAACTATTCACTGCTTTGAAAGTTATCCAAATCCACCATTAAGAAAAATAGTTACTGCTAGGAAAGAACACGAAATACACTATGTTTTATGAATTTTTAAAAATGAGAGTGTTGAAAAATATCCTGTACTCCTTCACAGCAACCTTAATACAATACAGGAGGGAAACAGGAGAACCCAAATTTTAACGGAGGGTGAGATTTTTCTAGAAATTGCCACCAGATTTTATGGAAGTGGGAAAATCAAATAGAAAGAGAAATCTCGAATGAGTGATTTTTAAGGATTTTTTTATTAATACACCTGAAAATTGCACAAGTTCTATATAGAAACTTTGAAGATATTGGTTAGCATGGTTAGCTGTGTTTGGCACGTCTGTATTAATAGAAGTGAAAACAATTAAAACATTTTTGTTAGTAATCAGACATGGCTACATTGTAGGCAGTGTTGTTTTAGATGTGTTGGTCCCAGGATATTAGAGAGAGAAGGTGGGTGAGGTAATATCTGTTATTGGATCAACTTTGGTGAGAGAGACATGTGGGGGGGGGGGAGGAGAAGCTTGGGGAATGGGGGTTAGTGGATTATAGACTGTTGTAATAAGATATAAATGCAGTAACTCTATTCAGTCCATGATTTTTAGGATCTAGCCAAGTTATACATTTATGGCTTATTACAAGAATCTATAACCCATTTAACCACCCTCTCCCAGGTTCCCCCCCAGAACTGGAGAGGTGTTAACCAGCCACTTCACCTGGAATGCTCCCTTGAAATATGTGTTAACTACTTATGCTAAACACTCTGTTCCACCTTGGATTTAGCTGCCACACTCTGAAGACCTGAAAAACAGCTCTGTGTGAGCTCGGAAGCTTGTTTCTCTCACCAACAGAAGTTGGTCCAATAAAAGATATTACCTCACCCATCATGACTAACTATGCACAGAAAAGCAGTTCTGAAGGTAAAAGTTGCTGTTTTTATGTGTCAGAGAACCACCACGCTTTAAGAGCATGAATTACATACATCACCACCCTAGAGGGTATGGCCAGGCATGCTGTTTTGAAATGCTGCTAATGCTGCAACTTTTTAGGGAAGGAGAACAAGAACAATGATGAATATCCAGGTAATCACCCTCTAATATGCAAATATGCCAACAGCGAACTCCTACACTCTTATTCTATTCAAGTACTTCCTTTCTTGGCTCGGTTTTTTAGAACGTCTTCAAACCTTGTTTTTGTGTATTTGTTAATATGCAGATAGCAGGAAATTCCTTTTGTCTTGTGGAAGCTGGCTTTTCTTCTCACATCTGTCTGTTTGGAGAGGTGTGGGGACAGGTGGAAGGTCTAGTGCAGAAAACAGGCTGAGAGAAATAAGACATTCAAGTTGTGGACATAGAGGACCATACTTATTGAACAAGGTTGGTGTGTAAATATATTAGTTACACTTTTCTGAGCTTATTATTTATTATTTGTATTGTGGTACTGCCTAGGAACTCTTAGGGCATGTCTACACTTACCTCCAGAGCGATCGATCCAGAAGGGGTCGATTTATCGCGTCTAGTGAAGACGTGATAAATCGACCGCCGAGCGCTCTCCCGTCAACTCCAGTACTCCACCGGAGCGAGAGGCGCACACGGGGTCGACAGGGGAGCGTCAGCAGTCGACTTACTGCAGTGAAGACACCGCGGTAAGAAGATCTAAGTACGTATTATTCACGTAGCTGAAGTTGCGTAACTTAGATTGATCTCTCTCCCTAGTATAGACCAGGCCTTAGTCATGGACCAGCACGCCATAGTGCTACACACTGTACAACCACAGAACAAAGACTGTTTCTGCCTCAAAGAGCTTAGAACCTAGGTAATCTCAGTTTACTTGTAAGACTTTGCTGCCTATAAGACATTTCAAGAGAGGAAATTCATACAATTTTTTCAAATCAGCAAAATTCAGTGTGATGAATTATAATAATCTCTGATTGCATTATCAAGGGTCAGTTGTCAGTTGACAACTGCTGCTTGTTTCTTCTTCTACTACTAATACTGGACCCAATCCTACAAACAGTTATTGGAATTTACAGGTGCATTGTTTTAATTTCCTACCCAACTCCCTCACCCTTCAGTCTATGCTATTGGTACTATAACCATATTTGTTTCATGGGTTGTTAATACTATTTAACATTCATATATTCCATATATTTTACACATAGCCCACCAACCCTGACAAACTCTCACTGTCTTATTCAAGCAATTTTTTTTCTCAGGGACAATTACCACCTTGACCACTGTACCCATGTTACACTTCTTCCTTTTGCTTCTGTGTCACATAGGCCCTGATCTTGCAACCACGTACTCATGTGTATAATTTCACTCACTTGAATAGTCCCATTGGAGCTTGACTTCAGTGGGAGCAGGATTGGGGCTAAGGGCCTATTATCCACCTCTTTACTTGATATACTGCAACATCTCTAGGGTCCAATCCTGCTCCTACTGAAATCACTGGGAGTTTTGTCATTGAGTTCAATGGAAGCTCAAGCAGGCCCTACATAGACAAACAAAACAGGGTGTCACATGGCGAGGCAGAGTGGTGCTTCTCTTTTAATAAGAGTAACACCTGTTTGAAGAACTAGAATAGAAAGTAACAACTCAAACTGAAAAAAAAAAACTGAACAAGGAAGAAATGAATCTCCTTAATTCCCCTTGATTGCGGCTCTAGAAGTTTCAGGGGCCGTTCCTCTTCTTTTTCTAGTAGGCACATGAAGAAATGCTGCTTGAGCAACTTTGAAAACAGATTGCAAATTTTATTGCTGACTCTGCCCACAATCAAATAGCACACTTCTAATGTTGATTTTACCACAGACACAGAGTTTTACGGAATAATATGGACACTTTCACCCAGAACGGTAACATCTACTCCAAAGGCTATTACAATGGACAGTGCTGCAGATCACAAAATATTAGATTTACCTGCTCTACAAAATAAAATAAATAAAAAAATAAATACAAATTTAAAAAAATCATCACTGTCCAAAAGCCAGATGGTATTCTAGAATACTTTAAAGTATACATGATCCTTAAAATGGTGGTGTGATGGAATGAAGATCTATAGCCCAGGGATAGACGAAAAGATGAAATTGTGGATGTCAAGGTACCCTAGCAGCATTTAGTTTGGAGGTAGAGCTAGGGTTCAAATTAACACGGAGAGGTCAGTTGGAGGAAGACATAGCTGGAAATAGTTATTTGCTCACAACTCAAGTGAGGTCATGGAAGTATTTGGAGACTGGCCTCTGAAAGTGAATTCCTGGAAAGAGGAATGAAGGTCTACTATCAGAAGATGTTCTCCTGATATGTAAGAAGGACAAAAGATAGATGAATCAGATTACCTGGGGACACTCTTAACATAGTGCATGTATAGCTGAAGTGAAGAATGAATTACTAGGGCCATTTTTGGTGTCGGGAAGTAACCCCCCTCCCCAGGTAAGATTGGCAAAGACCCTGGGGATTTTTCATCTTCCTCTGCAGCATGGGTCACAGGTCACTTGCAGATTTAAACTAATGTAAATGGCGGATTCTCTGTAACTTGAACTCTTTAAATCATGATTTGAGGGCCAGAGGTTAGGGATCTATTACAGGAGTGAGTGGGTGAGGTTCTGTGGCCTGCAATGTGGAGGAGTTAGGACTAGATGATCATGATGGTTCCTCCCTTTAAAGTCTGTGAGACCATGTTAACTGCATCTTTCATATTTAATATTAGCTTTCATGTTATATTGTGTATATGTTACTGCCTGTTCTGTTGTGCGCATAGCTTCTTTTCTTCAAAATCTTTCCCCAGGTTCTTTAAGCTTTTGTTATAAAATAAAATGTATCTGTTCTTTTACCCTGTCTATGTGACTGGTTATATTTCTTTACTAGGAAATATAGAAGGGACCTTAAAACTTTGATCTGCCTTCAAAAATACGCTATGATTAAACAATGCATATGGAGGATCAGCATGTTTCCACTGTGCCATGACTAGCTACCAAAGTGGAGAATGGCAGCCTAAACTATTACAATAATCTCTGAAGAAAAGCCTTGTTACTGATGGTTTCTGTTAGCCAGGAGACATCTGAGACAGGCGTTAGGGCTGAAGAGAACTATGGCGACCTGATTAATCTGTACTATTGGCTAAAGCCCTTGCAAGTTAAAGCTGCTGAGAAGCAACTGAAACATACTGGGTAAAATCCTGGCCCCCACTGAAGTTGATGGGAGCTTTGCCCCACTTCTTGAACTGTGCCCCAGTGAGTGGGCTAGATTGTGCAATCTTTACTCACTTCAGCAAGTACTTACACAAGGGGCCCCTCTGGAGTCTAACCTCATATGGAGGAGAATGTGACCTAGAAGATTCCACAATGGAGACTTTGTCTCTCATTTCCATGCTACAGTTGGGCATGTCTACACTATAGTTCTAAGTCGAGCTATGTAATTACTGCGGTGGCTGATGTCCACACTGCCCTCCTTCTGTTGGTGGTGCGCGTCCTCACCAGGAGCTCTTCCACTGACTGAACAAGGGCAGTGTGGGGGACTGAGAGCCAGAGCTCTCTGCTGGGAGCCCAGCTGCGTCCCCAGCTATCGGCTCCCCACTCCCAGCCAGGAGTGGGGGTATGGGGCAGCTGCCCAGACTTCTCAGTTCCCTGAGTGGGGAGCCTCTGGGCACCAGTCCAGCTGGGAGTGGGGAGCCGGGGGCAGCCGGGCTTTAGCTGCCTGGCTTTCTTGTCAAAAGAAATAGACAAGACACCCAACAGCCAATGTAAGTAAGGCAGCGTCTACACAGACACTGCGTTGCGCTAACTACACTGACCTAAGCCCTACGCCTCTTGTGGAGATGGAGTTATTGTCAGAGTAGTAGGGCGCTTACATCAGCGGGACAAGGCTGTAGTGTGTACACTGACATAATTAGTATCAGAGGGGTAGCCGTGTTAGTCTGAATCTGTAAAAAGCAACAGAGGGCTAATACTTCTGTTAGTCTCAAAGGTGCCACAGGACCCTCTGTGGCTTTTGACATAATTAGGTTGATTTAAGCTGCCTTATGTCAACTTAACTGTGTAGTGTAGACCAGGCCTAAGTTACACATGGTGCATAGAACAAAGTCCAAATAAATTAGCAGTTAGAAATGTATCTGAGAATCAAATTACAGCTATAATGTAAAATAGGTTTATTTTTTCCTTCAAGCTTTCTACAGAGTTTGGATACATTTTACGTCATGCAGCAATGATTGTGTGGCACTCCGACATTAACTAATTGTGCTGTATTTATACATGTACATTGCCTAAAAATCCTGCATATAGGGGAAGTTAACAACTGCCTCTTACTCCAGTCTTGGAAGTGGCTACAGTCCTAAAGATATGATCACTGAATACAGTAATATAAGTTCTCCAAGTATTTATTTTGGCTTTTACCAGTGGAAACTGCATTAACAGTGAAAACAAAATGACGTTTTCATATGATGGGTGTGGACATCACGAGATCGGTAGATGCCTGGTGTAAGAAGTTGGGAAATAGTAGCATCTGCTTCTCCTCTCTCCCCCTCCCGGAGTGCTTAGAGACACGTCCGGAAACAACAGGAACGTGTAAGAATTTTGGCAAATTTTGCTTTAAACTGTGCAAAATTTCTCTGAATTTTTTCTTTTGTATTATTGTATTCAAATAGCAGATATTACTGGTAAGGCACAAGGAGAGTCTCTTACAAATATTTATTAAAGGGAAGAGTCTCAAAAGTGCCTAAGAGACTTAAGAGCACAAGTGCCACTTGCTTTTGATGGGACTTGTGCTCTGAACTCATTTAGCCCGCTTTGAAAATCCCACCCTAACTTATTAAACTAATTGGTAGCTAAGTGGAACAATATCACAGTTTATGAAAGCAAAATTCTGGAAAATGCTATTGACAATTCTGCAAACATCTGCTTACTTCAGCATGATACAGAATACTCTCCAAGTAAACATGACACATATTGCTTTATAAACTGCCAAAAAACCCTCCAAAAGTTACAATGCTGTGGAAATCAGAATATCCTCCTTTGTATACAATAGTGAAAGATCTCCCACAATGAAAAAGAAAAAAACATTTTATTTTTTTACTTGCCTTTCAAAGTATTTTCACAAAGACTCTTTCATAAATACTTATGCACATGTGTAACTTCACAAATGTAAGTAGCCTAATTTAATTCAATATGTGAATTCAGAGAACCCAGTTTTTAAATACAAGCTACTTAACAGGATGTCCTTGGATCCTCTGAGCTGACACGTAAATGCTTCTTTTATTTGTCTTGACCATCTAGCTGGAGGAAATTAAGAAATCCATGTTTAAAAATTAACCCTAGAGATATATAAAATATGTAGCTCCTATCCATTGTATTCTATTCATTGATGTATATTACACCACATTTGCCTTCTGTTCTGTGATTATATAATTAAGGATCTTATCATAACATATACACACAAGGAGATGGAGATGAGGTTATTGAGAAAAGCTTAACTCTGAACAGCCTGACTTTTGTGCACTAAAAATCTCACATATAAAACGCTACATTTCAAATGTAAACAATACAGAGGACAAAATCCTGTAGTCTTAGTAAGGTCCTAATAGTAAAGACAACCCTTACGTATGCAAGAGATCCTCTCTGATGGGGGAAGTCTGCTCGTGTATGGTTTACTTGCACGAGCACAGGTCTGCTAGGTCACATACTGAGAGAAGATTTCAGGATGTGGCCCATTAAGTGTGGATGGGGGAAGGAGGGAGGTTGTACTTTGTGTCAGAAAATAAGAAATTTTATAAAAACAAGGAGGAAGTCTTTTTTAAAAAGCCATTAGACTTTTAAAAAACATTTGAAATGAAGACAAGCACAAATTAAAAATAACAGGAAAAAATGAGAGAGAGGGAGGCCCCCATCTTTACTATAGAAGCCTCAGAGTTTAAAGTTTACTTGTCTTGAGGCCAGTTCTCAGCATCTGGGTCTAGCAACAGCAGCTCTTATAGAAGTTCTTTGTGCCACCCACACAAGTTTTCAATATGTTATGGATCAGTTACAAATAAATATAAGCAGCTAATGAATTAGGACCAAGTTCATCTCCATGGAAGACAGGAGTTATACTGGGATGAAGGCGGCCCAATCCTGCAATTCATTGTGTGTCTGCTGCGCCCATGCAACACATTGCAGCATCAGAATCACAGTGCATCCTGGGCAAAAATACCCCCCAATTACAGAGTCTAATGTGGCTAGCAAACGAGGCTCACTGCACCAATCTCTGCCCTGTGGGGTTTTCCAGTTAGTTGTGCTTCAGAGACTGGATCACTCTGTCTCTGACAGAAGACCTACGAGCTAGATACCTAACATGATGTTTAGCTTCCAGTCTAGGGCTCAAGTCAGCCAAGAAGTAGTAAAGAACAGTCTCTAGGCCCAAATAAGAAAAGACCCTCACCCCTTTTGAATTCCCATCCTAAGGTGGGGAGAGGAAGCAACAGCTGAAATGAACTTAAGCATTGCAGCAAGTGGGGGAATAAGTGAGCTGTGTGAATGGTTCAGGTTTAGTTCATGGGATGGCTGTAGCCTATCCTTACCCATGAATTTCTCCTTTTATATCAAAGAGAAAACCATTTTAATTCTACTCAGAAGTCAATGGTCCAAAGTCAAGTCTAGTATAAAAGGGTGCAAGCTTCATTTAAGCCAATGGCATTCAAACCTGCTTACCCAAAGACTGAATTGAACCCAATGTTGCTATGGTCCATAAATGATAAAAACAATGAATGAGAAGGTTAAGACAGAAAACCAGGGAAAGAGAAACATACAAAAAAGGGTGGGGGAGAAAAGGAAGTGAAATACTAGCTAAAACATGCTATCTTAATCATGTTATATTTTCCTTTTAGTATCAGTTGGCTGGCCTCCCAGAGCAACTAAAACTAAAAAAAACACAATAAGCCAAATACATTTTAAATTAGAGGAGTCTGAGATCTCAATCAACATTACCTGCCTGGAGAGAACGTTTCTGCATTATTTTTCAAGTTTTGCTTTTATGATCCGTTGTAATTTTGCTAAGTTTAAAAGCATGTCCATTCTAAAATGAATATCATGGAAAATAATCAAGTTCATTCCAGGAACTGTAAAACTTGTGGGTTTAATGACTCAAAAAGCATGTGCTTTAAGTGTTAATGCATGTGTCTTGCCCTCTCATCTATATTTTAGTCATCTTTACACCAAAGATGTTTGATCAGCTTGAAATTAATGGTATGCTCTTAACCAAACGAGCTTTTCATCCGTTGTGTGTTTGTTCATCAGTCAAAAAGTCTTAAAACAACAAGCTTCCTTTTTAAACAGAAATTACTCTGGCTTTCAAAAAGAAGTGTCCAGGGGAATCTCATATAAATGACAATACTTCCAAGAAATGTCTGCTTAAAAATTTACATCCAGGGATTGAATAATTAAATTACTGTTTATAAAATGCCAGGAACCCCGCCTAGGTGCAAGGGGTTTTTCAGTTGGAACCTAAAGAAGAAGCTACACTCAGAAATTTGGTTCTGAATCATTCCCTTCTTTTGAAAAATCCACAGGAAGGGATACAATTGAAATGCTGAGATTGTCTGGTGAGCAGCTGGGTATTGCATTTGAAGGGCCTAATCCAAAGCCCACTGAAGCCAATAGTAGGCTTTCCACTGACTTCACTTGACACTGGATCAAGCTGAAAAAAGCAGTGCCAAGCAGAAGGACCCTCTTTCTTCTCCATTGCCCACCTGCCTGCAGATATTATGTTTTAATAGTCCCTGTAGCATGTCAACTTTCTTCCCAGTTAGTTTTGGGTAGAAAATTTATACATTAGTCTGCTCTAAGATTTGAGAACAGCATCAAACAAAGTTACCCCCGCGTACTGAATTTTCAGAAGCAGCTACATTAATTCCATGTCTATATCCCATATGTATGTACATACAAACAAGTATATGACCTTGTAAGACCGACTAGTTATCTTAGTTCCCACTGGCATACAAATAGGGAATTTGTTTATGCAGTTTCAGTAGACAGCTTTTTAAAATGTTGCTCTATACATAAATTAGGCTCAGTTTCTAAATACATTTCTAAATCCATTTTCATTGAATGCATGCTCCTTTTCATGGTTTATCCTTGACACTATGAAACATCTCCATTTGACTCCAGTAATGGCTTGATTCTGATCACAGCAAGAAAATTCTCATCAAAAGCTGAAAGTTAACTCAAAGCCTCGTGTTCGGAAAATAGTCCACAGGAAATAGATTAAGCAGAAAATCTATTTGGTAGCAAGGTACAAGACATTCAAAGTGAAGGCTCAGGTGTACAAAATTCAGCACTCTGCATCACCAGAAATAACTAAAGGGGAAAATCCACCTACACCTCATTAGCTTTTATACCCTTCATTTAAGCTGGCCATATTTCCCATTGCAGACTAGAAAATGAGAAGTGTCAAAACACCTAGCTGTTCAGAGTCATGGGAGGAAGTAAAGCAAAAATACCTTCCTATCATCTGGTTATCCAGCAATCCTGGGCAGATGTCTCGAGTCAGCGAAGCCCATAGAATGGGCAGTAAAGGGGCAGGAAAACTCTCAAAGATACATCTCATGGACAGGGCCACCCAGAGGATTCAGGGGGCCTGGGGCAAAACAATTTCAGGGACCCCTTCCATTTAAAAAAAGTTGCAATACTATAGAATACTATATTCTCGTGGGGGCCCCTGTGGGGACCGGGGCAAATTGCCCCACTTGCCCCCCCTCTGGGCGGCCCTGCTCATGGAGTTTCCTGTCCATTGTTCCCTCAGGGAAAATAGTCAGTGGTTTCACAGATCGGAGGGGTGAGACCTCCCAACTCTACAAATCCTGGGGATCCACAGAGGAGGGCACCCCCAGATCTGTGGAGTAAGGAGCCATCCATGTGGACAGTTTATGACTCCAAGCTGCCATTCTGGCCCATGCTTCCTGCACCAGCATTGCTTCAATATGCATCATACTGCCATTGGCTGGGCCCATCTGTAGCTGCTCAGTAGTGACCAGGGAGGAAACACAGAGATAACTAAGACATAGCTGTATTAATTCCCTTCTGTATTTCCTCAAAGTCCCCTTCCTCTCCTCACCCCAAAACCGCATGCAGTGCCTTCTGCATAAAGCCCCTGTAGAGCGCCATCCATAGAATGCGAGGAAAGGAAGATAGGTTTTGGTCTATCATGTATCCATTTGATGGACCAGGAGGGGAAAAGACAGCAGACCCTAAATATTCTGATAGAGTAGAGAGAGCACTGATACTACACTCAGATATTTTGGACTCGACAAAGATTAACACAAGTGAAGGTGGTAATTTTGCTCTGTGATTCAGTTTTGGTTGATGAACCAGGAGAACTCGCTAAGCCTGTGACAGTGGAATCAACAGGAATGGCCATGGACAAATTTACCTCTTCTGGATGTATGTTCTGTTTTCATTAGTTCTGACATTTTAGAGACCAATCTACATTACGGATGGTATTTGCCAGTGGCTGTGGGCTGGACAGATTAAAGTTTACTACAATAACAAATCAAATAGAAAAATGGTAATTTCTACAGTTGGATGGGCTGCTTTTTTGTGATTAGTTTTGATTAAAGCGGAACAAAACTTCAGATATATTTTGGCTTTGATTAAATCTACTTAGTTGAACTTATCACTTTAGCAAAATTCAGCACTGAGTTTTGCCCACTTTGGTGGAATTTCCAAAATATATTCCATATTAACCAGTTTACCCACCTGGATAAGAAAACCATGCTACCAGGACTCTCTCAAGTCTATGCCTAATTCACTTGACCATACTGCCCCCCACGCGATCCACATCTTCTCTGAATCTCAGTTTCCCAGCTGTACAGTATAGTAGTAATACCACTCAATTACCTACAGGCCAAATCCTGCTTGACTGACTTAGTTTTCATTGACTTCAACTGGAGTTGTGAATACTCATCAACTATAAAAATCAGGCCATTCATTCAGATACCTAACTTTAAACATCCAAGTTTGAAACTTTTGTCCTAAACTGACTTCTTTGGGAAGCACTGTGACCTAGTAAATTTGGCATAGGATTGGGAGTCAGAAGACCTGGGTTCTAAACTTGTTTCCAAAACTGATTTGCTGTGTGACTTGTGCAGGTCAGTTACATCCTCAAAAATCGCAGTTTCCTCATCTATAAAATAAGATAATGATACCTACCTTCTATAGAACATTTGTGAAATGCTACCTAAGTACAAAGCATTAAGGTCAATTAGTGGTAGATGTGGGAATGGAACTCAGGAACCCCTGCCTCCTAATCCTATATTCAAGGTGCAGTCGATGCAGCAGATTCTTTTTCAAAAAATTCACAACTGTGTATTTTTGTGGGAAATTGATATTTTTTGTAAGTTCCTAGATAAAATTATGTGCAAATTATTTTTAATTATCTAAATTTCAAGTCCTTCCATTTATTTCAATGGGTATTGGTTCAGACCCTATATGTATATAAATGTACATACATACAAACAAAATCTTTCACTACATGTTCTTCAGTGAGTTAGAGTTTGTTTTATATACAGTACGTCAAGAGAAATGTTTTGGTCAAATTGTGCTCTGGGAAATGACTGAGCAGGGCCCTGAGGTCCCTGTGATTAAGTTAACTTGTGGGAACGGGTAACCCACAAGTTCCTCACTGAAGTCAGTTAGGAAACTAATGGATTTCCCATTCCTGCGTTGTGGGACTGTTTCCTTTTTTAAAGCTGTCAACCTTACAGACAATGTTCTGTTTACATTACATCTTACACAGACTAGGTATGTTTTGAAGCTTTTAAAATAGTACCATAAAAGAACAAATGTAAGAGATTAAATTTAAAAAAAAAGTATTGACAAAGAACTGATAGCTCTGTCAGAGATGCACACATATGGCAGTACTAATACAATAAGGTACAAGTAATAGTGGAACTAGTTTGATGTTACTGAATTCCTAGACCTTTTTATTTATAATATGGCAAAAATCGGTGAATGTCAAATCCTGCAGCCCTTACTCAGGCAAACACCCAATGAAATCAATGGGCATACCTAAGTAAGGTCTGCAGGATCAAAGGGACCATAGAGTGAGCTGGATCTGTCCTATAATATTTTAAGAGACCACTTGTTCAGTGCAAGAATAACATCCCTCATCATTTCTGAAAAGGACATTAAATTCTAAACTCCACAGGTTGCTAATTAAATTTTATAGTGATTTTTGGAAGTCCCTGGGATTTTGCCTCAGTGAGGAATATATGGCCCATATTGAGATTTATTACAGATGAACTGTTTTCATTTTAACAGCTCTGCTCTTTTATCCATTCAGTTTTCTATTTCTTGAGACCTTTTGGCCCACCTGAAATTTATTCCATTAGGGCTATCCATCTAAAAAAAGGCTTCACTGCATTTTTGTAAGTTTCCTTTGCCATACAGAATTTAGCAGTCAGAAATAGATTCTTGACAGAGCAAAGATTTCTTGACAGAGAACTGTTTTAATCATATTTAGAAAGAGGGGAAAAAATCACTGGAGGAAAAATGAAGTGATCTTCTCTAAGTTTAAATAAAATTGGGTCAACTTTAGCTGTGTTTTGCATCAAAGCAGCATTTATTCTGACCTCACAGCAAACAATAAAAGTGCTATTCTATCATCAGCCTATTGAAATGATATGCACAACATAATGAACTGCTTGCATATTAAAGGCATGTTTTCTAAGAAGCTTGACCATTGTTCAGTTATTTGTTCCTCAAATACCTACTGGACACACACCTGCTTCAGTTTCATTGTTTATTAGTTTTTTAAAATCACCTGCCACTCTGCAAGTTGACAGCAGATTAATTCCAAACCAAAATGTTTGGGTTTTAAAATTCTTTTTATAGTAGTTAACAAATGGGAGTATCAGCCATTCAGACATGGTTGGTGTGTGGTCTTTATATCCTTATTTTATGGACAATTTATTAAATTAGCTTGCGTACACTACATTTCACCAAAAAATTGTCCATTTGTCCATTGCCAGAATGACCCATTGTGCTGAACAATGTAATAAGATTAATGCATGTAAAAAAAGATAAAACGGACTCCCACAACTCCCCCCATAGATCTCTATATGGAAAGGATTCTTTTGATAAAGAAGGGGGAGCTTAGCTATCTCTGGGGTACTGTATTTCTACTGTTATCTCTCTCCCTTTTTGAGCACATGGACATCTATGCAGAGTCTGTGGTCCGTTGGATACAGGCAGGGGAGACTGGGTGGGCAAGGGGAACAGGAGGGGTGGGTTGGCTGTGGGGATGTACCCAGTCTCTCTCCCCTCTGGGAGAATCTCTGAAGATGATAATGCAGTATCCGACTGTATTATTTCTACAGAGCTTGGGGTTTCTGGGTCGAGAAGCAGCAGCTCCAGACAATCCCCGTAGCAAGCCTGCAATCAGAGCTAGCACTGATATGTCTCCTGGAGTTGGGAATCACACCAACAGCTTGATGTGCAGACATGCCCAGAGTCATGGAGATCAGAATCATTATGCACGTCATTATATGCATGTGGTATGAAACTGTTGGGGGTTGGCTATTAAATATATATTTAAAAATAATACAACCATGAAACTGGGAACCAGGAATTCTGAGTGAGATCCTCACCTCCAATCCAGCAACTTTATGCTGGGCAGAAGGGACTCTAAAATCCCCAGTTCTGGCTAAAGGAGTATTCTCCCAACACAGCCACTGACACAGACAGCTACCTTCCAAGGATCCCCTCACAAGTCTTGGTGTAGGGGGGCATACTGGGTGTGTAGTTGGGAGCCGGAGGAATGTGCTAGGGGGCTGGATATGTTGCAGAGATTCTGGGTAGCCCTAAGGCCCATACATCACAGGCAAGTGAGACTGTTGTGACTTAGGCCCCAGGAATGTCTAAATTATGCTGGGGGCCTCTCCAGCCCCTGGAGCAACTCAGTATTCAAAAGGCATTAAAGGTGCTTGAAGCCACTTTAGTTTCTCCCCTGCAGCTGTAGTTCTGTGCTGCTCCTGTTAGAGGGATAGCAGAGAATCTCACCTTCTGAGTTCATTTTCCAGCTGTCTCACTGTACGACCTTGGTCAAATCACTTAGGCTACGTCTACACTAGAAACTTCAAAGCGCTGCCGCGGGAGTGCTTCCGCGGCAGCACTTTGAAGTGTGAGTGTGGTCACACATGAGCGCTGGGAGAGAGCTCTCCCAGCGCTCCTGGTAATCCACCTCCATGAGGGGAATAGCTCTGAGTGCTGAGAGCCTGTCTCCCAGTGCTCAGAGCCTGTCCACACTAGCGCTTTAAAGCGCTCCAACTTGCTGATTTTTCACCCCCCTGAGCCAGCAAGTTGGAGCGCTATAAAATGTAAGTGTAGACACTACCTTCGCTGATGGGAAGGATTCTCCTGTTGGTGTAGATAATCCACCCCCACTCCCCCCCCCAGAGGCAGTAGCTTGACCAACAAAAGAATTCTTCCATTAACCTAGTGCTGTATACGCTGGGAGATAGGTGAGCTTAACTATGCCACTCAGAGGTGTGGACTTTTTACAATCCTGAGTGACATAGTTAAGCTAACTTAATTTTCTAGTGTAGACCAGGCCTTAACCATTGTCCCCCCATCTGTAAAATGGGGGTAATAGTTATCTAGACCACAGAAGAGCCAGGAGATTTAATTAATTTATGTCTTTAAAGTACTTTGAAATCTTTGGATGAAGAATGCTATAGGAAGTGCAAAGCAGTACTATTAATATGTACTCATTAGAATTTCTTATCTTTATAGGGGAAATATTGATCACAACAGTAAGGCTATTCCCTAGGTCTTTTAAAAAAGTCTCCCTAAGTCTTTAACTTTCAGCAGAAATAGGCAGAGGAGACCTCAGTTTAATGTCTCATCTAAACAATCACTTATGTATCAAAATAAAGTTCCAGTCATAAGATTTTTTAAGATTGGTCATCTAGAGCATTATATTAGTAACTAAGTGCTGAACAAACATTACTTGGTTAATCATGAGATACTAAAATGAATGCCACGTAACAGGTATGGCATAATTGTTGCAATCGCATGAATCAACTGCCGAGTTTAGGCAAGAAAATTAAAGTATCTTTTAACATATTCATTTTCCCTTTGGGAATCTTTCATACAATTTTAAGAAGTCTTTAAATTTGAATTGGTTGCTACATCAGGAAGAAAATTGAATGTAACTTTATCTTATTTTCAAATTTCATGTATCTAAAATGTTTCTTTCAAATACACCATTTTAAAAATACTCATGTTCAGTGCAGTTAGCAATAAACTCAAAGGCAGAAATATAAAACTATTTAGAAGCATCATGTTCAATAGAAAAAATACCTATTTTTTAAAAATACTTTGAAAAAATATTTAGCATTTATCTTCAAAGCATTTTGTAGTCGCCACAGTACCACATGCAGGAGTAGGCAAGTATTATCCCAATTTTACACAAACTATGAGAGATGCAAATAATATTTTGGTGTGTTAAAAGGGTTAAAGAATCTGCAGTCCTAGACGTATATTACTAATAAATCCTAATATCACTGACCAAAAATGAAAACATGATAGATAAAATCACTTTGATATACTCCAGTTTCTGATCATATGTTGCTGTCATTGTTTGTCATCTAAATAACCCTATTGATAGTCAAAAGGTAGGTTAGCAGCTTGATCCTGCAATTAGCTGAGCAGAATCAACACCTTTTCTAAGGATTTCCCTTAAGATGTTAAGACTGCAGTACCTGTGGTCAATGGAACAAATGGGCCCAGAGCACTTATTAGTAGTCCCTGGAAAGCTGATAGGTCACAGTTACCAGCTGTCCTTGCTTCCAGATGTTTCTCCAGATGTCCAGGATCCTAATTATAAAGAAGCTGGAAAAAGGCAGATAGTGTGATTAACTATTCTTCAAAAATGACAACAGACTTATAGCCTGAAAGATGCTAAAATACATACTCCCCTAGTATTACTTTTCCATTGTTGCGGTTACCACAGGGATGTGTAATGCGATCATGAAAAGGTGGGGAGGAAGCCCACAAAACGCGTATTAAGAAATGACCCACACTATGGAAACATTTTGAGAACCCCTGTATTATAACCGATGGAGCTTGGATTTATGGAAAGTTGTTAGTACTGCTTTCGGGACAGATCGTGCCTGGCCCTAATGCAGCTAGGCAGGTGATTAAGAACCCCACCTGCTGGGGGACCTCCCCATTTCTTCACTTGAGCGTGCAGGTGGGGGAGAAGAGACTGCACGCTCAGTATTACTTCTGCCACCAGAGTGAAAGTATGCTAGACAGGAAGAAAAAGCTATAGCCACTTTCTCTCCACTAGGAGCCCAGGGGGAAACAGGGGAGGCATTGTGACTCTGAGTTACAGTTCTTCCCTGGGACGGTGCAGCTATGTCATATTTAGGGGACCACTTAAATTCCTCTCACGGAAACAGAAGAAGATTTTTACCTAATTTTCTTACCTAGTCTATATGTCGTGGCTATCGACTGCTCCTCTGAAAGCGTAGATTTAATACATGCCATCTTTCTGGGAAGTAACAGACAACATTCTCTGTATTATGCTACCAGTCTTTTAAGTTAGAATGCCAAAGAATTTTATGAAAGGCAAAACTATGTAGGTCTCAAACTAAAGTCTTCTACTAATATGCAAGCCACATGCAAGGTAAAGCGAGTGAATGGGACGCACAGAGAGGGAGAGATGTGAAGGAGAGTTACTGGTTCAAGAGATTTCTCAAGCTAAAACTGTACCCTTTTCTTTATTATAATAATTGGGTTAGAGAGAATGAAAATATTTTGAAAAGTAAATTACCAAAACCACATCTAAATGTTGTATTTTGAAAGGGGCATAGTCAGCTTTATGTCTAGTGAATTTACAAAATTAAGCTAAAAGTTGTATTAGTGCAATATCTACTAGTTTTGTGGGTTTAGTTACATTTTCTTAATTTATATAACATTTCTCCATTGTTGCTGTGCAAAAAACCACAGGCAAACAACAGAGGAAGCTAAGAAACACTGAAAATGCCTATATGAAGTGCTAATAATTGCACAGTGTAAACAAACTGATTTCTCTATTTTTCTTAGTCTCTCATTTAATAATAGCATATTTTGTAATAATAGTAGGTAAAATGTTTTCTTCAAAAATTAGTGTTCTTTCATTTGACAGTGTCCCTTTAATTTTTTCATTTTGTTTTGCACGTTTGACTAATGCTTACAGAGCTGACTGTCGCAAATGAAAGTACTACTCTCTTGAAAGGTCAGACTTTACTTTTAAAATAAGCTTCTGAACACTTTACAATTTCAAACCCGAACTCCAAAAAGATCAGACTATGATTAAAATGCCAGCTGAAAATAAATCATAATGGCTCCACATTTATAGTTACCAGAAAACAAAAAGAAACATCATTTGAATTAAAAAATAATTTCTTAGGTAAACAGCTGAAAAAAATGTATGTGCTTGCCATTACTATTACAAAACTACTGGAAAGGAACGGAGATGTAGATATGATACTTGTCCTATAGTATTCCACAAGCCTATCCCAAAACACAAGCTATTGAAAACTAGCATATTGCATGCCAGTCATTACATATGACAGGCTACTATACCATATACATACATGCACATTTTTTTTTGTTTCTCCCTGTCCCCCAAATGCCAACTGCTGTTACTACATCATCTAATTTATAATTCCGATTAAAATAAAATGTACATTTATATAGCACTGTCATCCCAAAGTGCTTTACAAACCAGGGGGACCACGTCTCCCAAATGTGGAATATACAGCACCTATTGACCAGAGCATAGCAACATCACACTAGAGTCTAGGAAAGGAAGAATATTGGATCCAATTGAAATTGAGGGAAAGAGAAGGTGTGCGTACCTAAGTTAGCATTAGCCAACATATTGTAGAAACCTTAATTCTTTCAAAAGCAGCCTCCATACTAATTTCCTCCCCCTTAAACTTTTCCACTATTGGAGCTTCAGTGTCGGTGGTAACACCTACTTGTCTACACAGGGAGTTATTCCTGATTAGCTCCAACTACGGACACCCTTATTCCAGTGTCCACACCTGGGGCTGGAGCTCATGAGGAATAACTCCCTGTGTAGACAAGTCCTAACATTAATAGAGAGTGACCTCTGGTGTTTCAAACACCCTCTTATACAACCCTGAGCGAGCAAAGTAAGGTCTTGATAATTAGTGACAGCCAAGAACTTAGCTATGGCTAGCTGCTACCATCCTTGCTATGCCAGAGTAGCACCAATGGGAAATATTAGGAAAATAATCAAAGTGTAGCCAGACCCAGCGAATCTTTACAAATCCCAAGCAACCGAAGCTGTGTGCAAAATATTTGTAACCAAGTGCAAAACGATCTGAAACACATGGTGACCCACCCACCCCCACCTTGTGGGGGAAAACTTTTGTTCCAAACCTGTGAGGTTTCTGGAACAAACACAAGGGATGGTTTAGAGGAAAGATGCCTTGTGCTTCAAACAGATGGGAAAGCTGGCCTCGCTGTCGCCAGTGCAAAACAGAAAAGGCCCCTGGATTATTTCCCTCTTCAACGCCAAGGCGCCTGCCCGAAAAGGGGCAGCGGGTTATTTTTGCTGACTTGGAGGGAAACGCGCTACCAACCCTGCAGCACCCAGACTTTCCTCGGAGGGCCCCCACGCCGCAGTACTGGCCCGGCCCAGCCCTGCTTGAAGGAACCCCAGGACAAGACACCCCAGAGACACAAACCCCTCCAAGCAGCCAGCACAGGGCTTCCCCTCCTCCCCCCGCTCACTGCCAGCAAAACCTTCCCTGGGCAAAGTCCCCTGACTTGCAGCGTTAGCGCGCTGCAAGCTCCCTCCCCTCTGCCCCTCTCCCCTGGGCTTCCCTGGTTATTATTGGGTGCGTAGCTGCCGCCCGCATAAATTTAGGCGTGTCGGGCCCTGGGGGTGGAAGGATCGGTGCGAAGCGCTTTGTCTGGCTCCTCATCCCCCTCCCCGCGCAGCAGAGCTGCAGCAGCAGGTGAGGAGGATGGAGGGAGCTGCTGGGTCCCGCCCGGCTGAATGGCTGCAGCGTGTCGCCGGGGCAGGTTTACCTGAGCCCGGGTTTCCCTTGTGCGCTGCACCGGCTGCAGAGCCCTCGGCCCAGGGAGAGGTGGAGCAGGAGGAAGGGGAGCAGCGCCCGATGCCTCCTGCCGCAGGTGCAGAGCGGGCTAAGCTGCGCTCCTCTGACTTGCCCTTCCACCATTGGACTCTTGCAGGAGCCGAGCTCGCCGTGCCAGAGGCGATGCAGCGGCTACAGCAGGTAAGGGCAGGGCGCAGAGCCTGTAATAACCCCCCAGGGACCGGTGCCCCCCATGTACAGCCGCCCGGGAGCCCCGGGAAGAGGGCAGACCAGTCTGCCCAGGGATGGCACATCTGTTGTCTCGGAAGTGTTACATACGCCTCGAGTTCTAGCCTCTCCTGCGGTCAGGGCGAGCGCAGCACTGCGGCCACTGCAGCTGGGTCTCGGCGAGCCCGCCGACGCGGGCAGGGGTTTCGCTCTCGAGTGGAACCCGTCTGGGGCCCAAAACAACCCGCCTCAGTTGACCCCGTTGTCCGGCCTCGGGTTCAGGAGCTCGGAGTAGTGCGCGCGAGTACGAGGCGGCTGTGCGGTTGGCCTCTCTCGTGGTTAGTTTCCCATCGATGGGGGGAGGGAGGACCCTGCTGTGCGTGTTATTTTGTGCCCCTAAATACAGGGAAGGGAAAGGGCTGCTATTTGTTCGCTGGCTTATTTTTATTCCCCAAGGGCTAGTCTCTGTTCTGTCCCCGGTTTGGATTTCATGAGATAAAGGCAGGGAATCTAATCTCGCAGGAGGGATAAAAAGCAATTCCGATTTACTAGAAGAAACAAGGCTTTTGGCTATTTGTAGATCAGGAGCGCATTCACGGAGTTGCACGCACCCTATAACTTCCTTAAAGCTGGTACTCCTCTGTGGCCATTACGTTACTTTCACGATAAATGCCCGGTGTATACAAAGAGTAGGATAATTGCACCAGGTGCTGCTTGCTTGTGTGCTTCAGGTGTTCCCCACATAAACTCTCTTCTAGGGTTTGTAACTTTCAGAAATTAAAAAAGAAAATCTTCCTAGACAAAAATGTGATACAAGTTATCAGCGAAGGAACCTTTTTGTTTAAAGTAAACTTAAACTAAATTCATTAAGCTAGGGCGAAGCGGTCTTTAAAATGTTGCATCAAAAAAGTTTAGATGCATTCTCTGCAATTGGTAATTCCAAATTGGTTTTGGATTCAAAAAAAACTCAGCTGTGCACGCTGCTCTTTGTTGTTCAAAGGAGCTCAGGTTCTACTTGGATGAGCGGTGATAGTTCAATGTAAAATCTTGGGATTCTATGTATGAGGCCCTCCACAAAGCCCTTGGTTATGTGTCAGTGGCCCACGAATACAGGTAGGGGAGGACTGGGAGATTAGGACACAGACTACGTTTGTTTTTTAGAGCTTTATTAAAGAATTGAGTTATGCCAAGATTTAGTGCATATATCTGGAAACACTTAGGGCAGTTTGTGAATGGAAGACTGGTAACGTTTCCACTGAAGGGGCATTGCCTCTCAAAGGTAAACAACTTCATTTTTTAGAAAACTGGGACATTAAATTTGCATAACTACTCATTGAAGATTGGGCTTATTCTGGAGAGCAAGAATTTTAGATGCTGAAAGGGGCTTATTTTTTAAGCCTCCTGGCTCTTGTGAATTTAAATCAAACCCTTATTGCTATTTTAATATCTATATGCTTAATCCTTATTTAATTGGATTGCAGGTGACAGGGCAAATTGCAGCTTTTTCTGAAGCTCTCTCAACCATGTTTGTGCCCAGTTCTGCTCCCATTGAAGTCAGCGACAGAACGGTTAAACTTTAAGGGGAGCAAATTAGAGTGCTGAATATCCCTGTTTACCTTTTGAATAGAAATGTACTATTTCCAAAAAAAATAATTCAAATTATAGCTTCAAGTGTCAAATTGTTTAACTTGAGTCAATGTTAAGGCTTTTTAAAAAAACTTACTTTAATTCAATTTTATAAACACCTAATTGAAGTAAACTGATTAGTTGCGATGCAGCCTTATAGTTTCTCTACTCTGATGAAGTTAAAGATGTGGGCCTTGTGAGCTCTTGCTGGCACAGTCAAATCATAAATTGTATTTTAATTTAATAAGCAAAGTTATGCCTGTGGGTAGTTGACTTATCAAATGCAGAAAATGTTTTTTAATACATTACATTTGGAATATTACTTTTATCTGATTAACTGAAACATGTACAGGCTTCAATGATCCTTAATGTTTAATTTTTTGATCCAATAATGGTAAAGTACATTAACACACAGCTTGATCCTGCAGTTTCTCTTTAATTTTAAAAGGATCTGCATGTGGTTAAGGATTTGTATTATCAGGTTTACACAGATGTTTACCAATTAGCTGTATAGAGTGTTTTATATTAAATATTTCAGAGACATAACTAGCTCAAATTATGGACCTGATTCTGTAAACATTTGCTACTGAACATAGTACTCTTTACTACCATGAGACATTCCACTGACTTCAGTGCGATCCTCAAATTCAATTGAATCTCATTTATAACCAGTATTGGGGGTTATAACCAGTATAAGAAGCATTTCTCAGATGTGCTTAGAAAGCAAAAATCTAAAGCTTGTTAATGTTCCAAAGGTCTTGGGCTTCACTGCAATAAAATATTTTTCTAATTTAGGAATACATTTTTCAAAAACAGTGTATTTTCAAATTAAATTATTCCTTTGTACAAACATGTCTGAGTTTGAGATGCTAGCTTCAGAATACGGATTGTTCACTAAATCTTCCATCAGACCATTTCTAATTCACATTAAAAATGATGAAGACTAGGTGTCTGCAGTCGATAGTATTATGAGGTCTTCAGTTTATATTAAAGGAGGACTGTCAGGCTGTTGGTACCAACCTAACTTGACCTACTTTCTCTCTGGCCGTATATGTTTGCTAATAATATGCAGTGGTGTTGTAGCCATGTTGGTCCCCGTAATATCTCAGGACAAGGTGGGAGAGGTAATCTCTCTTATTGGATCCTCTTCTCTTGGCTAGAGAGAAGCTGTTGAGCTTACACAGAGCTCTTCTTCAGGTCACATAAGCTCAACTGCTTGTCTCTCACCAACAGAAATTGATCCAATACAAAATATTACCTCACCCACCTTGTCTCACTACATTTGCTAAGGCTAGGTGTCTTGTACTTTTTGGACACTTCTTACAATTAAAACAACAACCACCACCCTATTTATGTGCTACCCTCAAATATGTACCTAATGTGCATGTACACTAAAGGAAACATACTTGTAAGAGGACTTAACTTCAAAAAGGTCATAAGTATGCTAAAGTTATGAAATAGCTTGACAGTGTTTTCCGAAGCGAGCAAGCCAAGTTCTGAAACCCATTATACTGACTAGCCCCTTACTCCATAAATAGTCCCATTGACTTTCCATTGTCACTGCTTGCAGAGTAAGGGGATTTCCTTAAGCATCTTCAGTATCGGAGTCTGCCCCAAAGCATGTACTAAATGAGGAAAAGGCCTAACTCGTCAATAATTTGACACTGAATCATAGAAATGTAGGACTGGAAGGGCCCTTAATAGGGCATCTAGTTCAATCCCCTACACTGAGGCAGGACTAAGCATTAGGCTTGGACTAATTCTTGTTGTAACTAATATTGGTCATATGAATAACATGGACACTCAATTTTGAGTAAGAAGTTTCAATTTTCTTCAGTGATTTTTTTTAAAAATTGGGGTCACAAATGTTAAACTATGCTAATTGCTTATTTAAAATTAATCTACTGTTAAACAGAATTATGCTCTGCAGTTGTACCCAGGCAATTGAACAGAATTTGGCAACTGTACAGTTGGTTGATCCATTAGATACTGGATTACTGTTTTAGGAACAACACTATCTTGGCTGCCTAGAACATAGCTTAATACTCTAAGAATTCACAAAACTTTAAGGCATCTAGTCAGTATGCACATCTATCAATGTATACCCTTTAATCATAATGAGTTATTAGACTTCATAGACTTGGGACTCTTATGCACAGTAACTATTTTTAACTGAGAATTACATGCAGTTTGCTTACCTATTCTCAGCACTCTGCAATTTTTATACAGAAGATGCTTGTTTGCGAACAGATGCAGAATTTCTCTCTCAGGTGGTATGAATTGTGGTGAAACACTGGCTGGCAAGGACAATGAAAGAGCCATCCCACTCTTGCATTAAACCCAGCAGTACCATCACTGTTTAGTTTTCAACCCTAATCACTCCCTTCCTTGAAAGCCTCTCTGATTTCTAACAGTCAGAATCAGTGGTTCTCAACCTTTTCAGACTACTGTACCCCTTTCAGAAGTACAATCTGTCTTGCATACCCCCATGTTTCACCTCACTTAAACTACTTGTTGACAAAATCAGACATAAAAATACAAGAAAGCATCACAGCACACTTAGTGAAAAATTATTTACTCTCCCATTTTACCATGTAATTATAAAATCAATTGGAATATAAATATTGTACTTGTATTTCAGTATACAGAACAGTATAAACAAGTCATTGTCTGAATGAAATTTTAGTTTTTACTGACTTTACTAGTATTTTATCTAGCCTATTGTAAAACTAGGCAAATATCTAGATGAGTTGATGTACCCTTGGTTGAGAACCACTGGCCTAAAGTAATTCCAAGTAGTAAACTAAATTCTCTTAGATTTATTTTGGACCTTAAAAATCATTTGTGGAGAATGATCTCTGCCAGTCTCAGTTTTTGGGGGAGTCCAGCTGTCAACACTCATGTTAGCTGTTCCATAGGTAGCTTATTCACCAATATCACAGAACCTAGCTAGCAAGGAAAGTAAGTTGTTTAAGGATGGAGGAAGAGAAGAGAGCAGAACTACATTTAAGAACAAGACTTTTCTTCTTTTGTAGTAAATTAAGCCAAAGATCTACCATGGTACAATACCCCTTCCTATTAATCAAAGTCACTGAGTTGGACATTCTTCCTCTCATTGCATTATATTATACGGTCTTACTTTAGAAATCCATTTGGCTCTCATAAAATCTCATATGTAAATAGTACTACCTGCTATTTAAACAGTAGGAAAAAGACTGACTAGTCAAGCTAGTGCCCACATTTCACGTGCATAATTTTGGGGATGCAAACAATACATCTGGAGGGTAGAACTAAAGTAATCAAACACTTGATTCTTGGCAACTTACACCCCACAAACAGAAATTTTCACAAGTAAAAATTGGTTTTCTTCAAAAAGCTGCCTACAAGTTTTCCATGAATGAATGAGGGATGTTTGCAGGTGAAAGCTGTTGACTTTCGTCAATGGCACATATGAATTAGTTTGTGGGTTTTCTTTTTTTTTTAAAAAAGAAACCAAAACCACCACAAGAGCTGCACAATGGGAGGAGATGGATTGCCACGCAGCACAATCAATAAATCTTCATCACTTGGTACTGTGGATTTCAGCCTAAATGTGTTCTGCTGTCCATTCCCCAGATTAGCAGATGAAACAATTAAATCAAAAGGTTGTTCTCCATTATTGTAAATATCAAAAAGCAAATATCTTTTAAAAAAAACACCAGAAAACTACTGTAGCAGAGCGCTGCCTCACAGGTGCAGCGCCTCCCACTGGTTGTCTCAGGGAATCAGTTCTCACTACCTTAGAGCACCCTCTATGGGCCAGTGTCTCACCCTCTGTTACCTGCCCTCTTGTCTCCACCACCTCTGGACCCCATGTCCCTCACAGACCCCAGTGCCCCTTACCTTGGGGTGCTGCCTCACAGCTGTGCCCCCACAGTCTAGGTCTCCCCTCCCAGGGGAACCCCAACCCCCATACCCACCTTGCCTCAGTGGCTACTGCCAGTCATCATCTAGCCCCTTCTCCCAGGTGTAAACTGCAGTCTGAAATGGCCACTCATCACTGGCAAGGGTTGGACCTGCTGCCTTTCTAGCCACAGCTAGAAAGCAAGGCCTCAGCCTGGGGACTCACCAGGCCAGAGCTCCTCAGTGCTGCCTGCTCTTCCCCAGCCCTGTTCTGTCTCAGGTACCCTGCTTGCTCTCCCAGGCAGCCTGGTCCACTCTGCTCCCCAGCTGGAGCAAGAGTCCCTCTCTCAGCCTGCCCTTTTATCAGGGCCAGCTGTGCCCTAATTGGGTCCAATCACACCTGTGGCTGACTACCCAAGCAGCCTCCCTTGGCTGCTTTTAACCCCTTTCTAACCAGAGCGGGGTGACTGCCCCGCTACACTACATTCAAAGAACATTAAGAGTGCAAAATCAAACATTCAAATTAAGAAACACCAAAACTAAAGTTGCTCTGGCAACCTTAACTTGGGCCCCTTATGCATATGCAGTCTGATGCAATCTAATTCTGATTACATGATCACATACTGTACTATGTTCTTCCACAGGACCTCTTCCTCATTCAATGAATGGGTAGCTAGCGAATATTTCTTTTCACCCTTATTTAATGCACACCATCCAAACCCTGCATTGAACATAACATTTCTAATTTCTTCCTGTGCATTTCTATGCTTCTTTCACCATAGTATGAGTGCTTCACAGAGGAGTTTGTTTTCACAATACTCCTGTGAGATTAAGCAGTATTATTCCCATTTACAGACTGAGAACTGAGGCACAGACCGAGGCCAAATTTTGTTCCAAGTGTCCACTACCTTTAGGTACCTAAATTGAGACACCTTGGGCCTGGTTATTTCAGATTACTTAGCATTTATATGGCACTTCATAAGTTCAAAGCACAGCTCCCACTGACACCAGTTGAAGTTAAGTACTTCTGAAAATCTGGTTCCAGATGTCTCACTGGGATCCAGGAAACCAGGCATGCACAATTCATTGCCACCTGTGAAAACTGTGGGTTAAGTGACATGCCCAGCATCCGATAGTGATGCTGTGGCAGAGGCAGGATTAGGAGTCCAGTTCTCCAGGCTAGGATTTGCATATGCCTAAACCATAAGACCTTCCTTTCTCTTTGTACAGTTTCCTGCCTTGTTCACGCACACCTTCTAACATTTGCAACAGATGCAGCAGGGGTCCTCCAGACAGTCTACTTTACTGCACAACCCTGATGTATTCTGAGAAGACCGCCTGTGCATTCAGTGCACCGAACGAGGCACAGGTCCTATGGAAAACCTAGTATGTGATGTAATTAAAGACTGTTGCACTTGTTTGTTGCTGCAAACTCAAAAGTTCCGATGAAAGTGAGACAATTTTTTTTTAAAGGGGTCATTTTGTAGTGAATAAATAATTTACTGGGACCTGATCCAGCAAGAGTCTGAGCACCAGTGACTCCCATTGATATTAATATAAAATGAAGGCTCTCAACAGCTTGTGGAATTGAGCCAATCATATTAAAATACAAGAAGCAGTTCCTCTTTTAAATATAGTAGTTGTAAATTTCAAAGGTAACTACACTTTTCAGGGGGAAATGTATATAATTAAATGTCAAAAATATTTTAAATGGTGCAAGTCAAACAATGCATTTTTTTAGAAGTATAGACATTCATTTCATAGTTTCATTATAGAAAGTGATATTTAAAATATCTTTTTACTAAATTGTAGCCTCACTTGATCTTTTAATTGGGGGAAGGGCTGCAGCAGGCCTTGTGGAAATATTGTGGGGGCTGATCTGTTTCCACCCTGCGAATTGTCCCAGCATTCTGGGAACCAGTGTTCTCTGTAAACTCCATGCAAGTGTGGGGCGTGGAGGTGGCAGAAGTGAGCGGCTGCCATGGCACCCGGGTTTGAATCAGGGAGCAGATTGGGTTGGGGCCAGGAGCTGCTATTCCCAATGGCCCGGCGGCCAGTGAGACAGACAAACTGCTGGGACCCCTCTTCCCATCCTTGAGCTGGTTCGCTCCTTCTCTTCCCCTCCTCCCCAGATCCTCAGTTCTCCCCTCACCCCACCAACTTCCCATGCAGAGCACTCTATCTGCTCCCCTCTTATCCCTCCATCCCATTCAAAGCAAGCTGCCATTGCCAGTGCTTTTAATGAATTCATGTTTTAAGGCCTGATTCCGACACACCATACTGACTTCAAAGGATGCAGGATTAGACACTTCATTTTAATACCCTAACTTGCATCTTTTTGTTTTTGAAAGATGTAAATGCATGATTGCAATACACATGGAAAGGCTAAAGGTAACTTGAAGATGTGACTACCACATAATTTTAGCTACTCCAATTTAAAAAATAGGTTGTTTCACTATGTATATATAAATTTCCCAGCTCATTGCATTGTAACCCTCAAGTCTAGTTTCTCTTAAAAAATGAAATAGCTGCCTGAAATTACCTTGTTTCATAGGCTTCACCCCCTACCTGAATTACACTTCAATGCATATTTTTAAAATCCAAAGGAATGCCTTAAAGAAAAGCCTATGGAACCATTTCTATAGCAGTTACTCTTAAAAATCTCTTTAGCTGGAATGTAATTCTCTATTAGAGTTCTATAGGTGGGCCTTAACATTTGATGCAAAGGCTATTCTTTACTAACTCTGCTATAGGGCTTCTCCAGAACGGTATTTTTTGTTGTGAATATTCTTCTGCTAGTGTATTTACGGTTTGATCATATAATGCATCGTTAAGTAAATCACCATTTACTAACTTCACACCTTGTAAACTAAAATACTATTTCAGAAGTGAGCATGGCATGATTAGCACTGCTCAAATATCTGGAAAAGGGTCACTAAGGCAAATAGCTAAGTACATCTTCACACATAAGAGGCAGAACTTTTCTTCTGTAATTCTCTTCAGGCCACTGCATTGACTTTGACATCCCACTGCCTGCCTGGAAGCACAGCTCCATTGGGGCTGCCATGGAACACTCTGAAGAAGAGGCAGCAGAAAAAACAATGCTGCCGGGGGCCATATTTATCATCATCTTCGCCAGGAAGAGAGGAAGGGGACTATCAACATATTCCCCAACCTCAGTCCTGGCCGGCCCACTATGCTACTTGGGTATTTCCAAGTCACTATACCAATTCTGGTTCCTTTCGTAATTCCAGATTCAAGAAACTGTAAAGGAAAAGAACTGCTTCTACACCAGTCACCCGGTGTATGTCCCCAATACATTACTGATTTACAATTAGAATAGTCACTGACCTGTCTTACCTTCACCCCCTCCTTCAGCATGGATCCCTGACCCTTACAGAGAGGAGGCAGAGAAAAAGAAGCAGGAGGACGAGGGGTGGCAGCAGTGCTGTAGTAGTGATTGAGCCCTCTTCAATGCAGTAAGGGAGAGACCTGAGCCAAAGACTGAAGTAATGGAAATTCCCATGGACTTGACTAGAGCAAGATCAAGCCACGTGTCCTTGTTGAAAATCCAGATTTAATCCAAGTTAATTTCTTCAAACCAAATGTTCCTGACAGACTAGCTAATAGGGCATATTTGATTTTTTTTTTTTTTTAAACTTATACTTTCTACACAGAAAATGCCACAAAGGTTTAAATGTGCAAGAACTCATTTGTAAGGCACCTAGCCCTATGAAAAGCTATACAGAATTAATTTATCAACACCTTTCTTTAAAATATATATAAAATGGAGAAATTTAGATATGGGGGGGGGAAGTCAGGTGCACTAAAAACAGCAGGGAACACAGATTAATTTAAGAAAGAATTAGAAAAGTTCAGATAACAAACATTAATAGGACCAGGTAATCAGACATCAGTGACACCTGACCATGAGAACTCAAGATCACAAACCTCTCACCTTACATAATGCACAACACTGTGAAGCCAATGCTCTACATGCACATTTTCTGGTAATGGTGCATGAATCCCAGAGGTCACCAATTTATGAAGTAAAAAATGTTGCCAAGTAGCTTACCGTACATAGCTACCATTTGTGTAGCACGTAACCTAAGTTACACTGTAAAACTGGGTGGAACAGTTACTAGTTTCAGAAATACAGTATGAACAATAGTTCATACTGCAAATGTAAATACTGATACATATTAAGGAGTAGAGCTGGCTAAATTCACTGCGGATATGTTTTCTGACAACTTCAGGGCTTTTTTCTTGTTTGAATCAGTCCTCAGTTCTGCAAACATTTGCAGTATCAAACGTTCACAGAATAGTTTGTATAAAAAATTATCAGCCTATGGTGTGTTTGTGAACTGGTTGCTATTCCTTCCAGATCGGGTGGCTGAAATTTTAAACATGTGATTATTAGCCAGTATTCCTGTTCATGCATGAATCTTTTGTATGGTGCTTCTAAAAGATCAGCAATTATGGGCAAGCAAAGCTCCATCCAGCAATAGTGAATAAAAAAGGAAGGAGAAGTTCCGCTCACCATTGGTTTGATTTTTATAAGTCTCTTGCTGAATATTAATGCTGGGATACAGGTTCTACACTAGATTTGTTTTGGGGCTATAATCATGCAGGAAGATTTTTAAATCTTGATGTTCAGAAACAGTCTATCCCTCTGGTTGAAACTGTTGCCAGAAGTGTCATGTGACAATTCGGAAAACATGCACCCCTCATTTCCCTACACAGCAAGCATAGTGTAAACAACTCCTTTTAGAGCAGCAGAAATGGCAGTTCAGACTTTTTCCAAGTTTCTCCTAACTCCGTCAAAGTCAATGTGCTACACCAGGGATGAATTTTTCCCATGGTCTCTGGGCAATTACTTCACTTAAGCAAAATTAAGTGAGAGCCCTTCTCCACTAGCAAAGACTGTTTCTAGGCTAATAATGTGTAAGGGTTGTGGGACCGTATACATACTACATAATAGAATGCATCCTTATCCCCTCACTTTAAAATGTCTATCCCAGTTCATGATAGAGCAGCACCTCTCCCCGCCTCCCGCCTTTGCAGGCAAGTAATAAAGATGTTGAATAGGCAGACAATCCATTCATCTGGTCTCTTGCATTGGCAAAACTCCCCAGAAACAATATAGCTATGCAATTTACATTGCATTTTCTGGATTTCACAGATTAAAATTAATTCAGGTCCAAATAGATGTTACTACAACAAAAAACAGGACTGTAGAATTTCACATTCTTAGTTATCTTAATGGTCTTGTTTTTACATCTGTGTATGCATAACTGAATTGACTGATTTATCTTGTCCTCCAGGGGGAAGGAAAAAAAGTGTCAGGTTCCTTTTGCTTGATAATTCAAACCCTCTCCCCTTCTTCCCCCCCCCCCATCTCTAAACAGCCTCTCTTGTCCATGTTATGCACTGGTTCTATACAGACTGTGCTGCAGGCAGAGGGTCCACACTGAAGATAAGTGTTATGTGATTCAGCTTCAAACTGAATCCAGTTTCCAAACACAGGCATCAATGGCCTCTTTAAGGTGTCTCGAGTTGGGCACCTCAAAAATTGACACCCAAAATCACATTGCTGAAAACCTTGACTTAAGTGGCTTGATTTCTCTTTCCCACCCCCCCCCCCAGCACCCAAACCCCCCCATCTCACAGCACTGATAAAGATTCACACACCTTGTCTGCACCAGAGCTCTCATTTTTACTCCAACTGATGGAACTGAACCTGTGATAGTGAAGTTGGAAATTTTAGAGGAAAAAAGCTAACCTTGTGGGGGGAGAAACCTTATAGGGCTTTCATGCAGCCCTATCTGGAATAGGGTCCAGTTGTGGGCATCACAATACTAGAAAGATTGGCTAACTGGAGAGAGTTCAACATAAGGGAACAACAGAGATGGATATTGATTTATGAGGAAAAATATTTTAAAGTTGAGTATGTACAATTTGGCTAAGGAATGAGTAAGTGGGGAATGACGTAGCCCACAAATATTTGCCGGATATAAATGTCAAGGAGTGAGGAAAATTTTATTTTGTTAATCCCTGGGGATGTAACTAGGAGTGAGAGGATGAAACTAAGAAATGAATGTTTAGACTGAATGGGCCTGAACCAAAGCCTGTTGAAATCAAGGGGGGTCTTTTCATTGACATCAGTGGGCTTTGGTGCTGGCATAACATCAGAAAAAACACTGACCGTGATACATACTGGACTCTAGAATGTTTTGTTAGGGAAAGTGGAAGCCCCATCTGTTGATACGTTAAAACTAGACTGGAGAATTTATTTTTCCCCCCCAAGGGTACTCGCAAGAAGATGGCTAATGGGTCTCTTGTAGGGCTGATGAAATCAAATTATTTCTCAGGAAATTTTTTTTTTGCTTGATTAGGGAAAAACTACTCCTGGAACACACACTGCCCATCTCTGTAGATGGGGAAGTTTCTGAATAACTTATCAAAAGAAATTGAGAATAACTTTTCTGAATTTTGGCAATGAATATTTCAACCAGTTCTAGACTTTTCTATTTTGAGCTGTAAGACTTTAATATTTTTTATGGGTTACTAGTTGGGAAAACCACCTTGCACATGAAGTCTGGTTCTATTTAGGATCTCCTAGAAAGCAGCCCCTCTTTTTTTTTTTTTTTTTTTTTTTAAAAGCTGTCTTGGTTTCCCCTTTGGATGAAAGGCTCATCTATTCAAAGGCTTCACATATCTCCAACAAACATGGTTCTACTGCACATATTCCATAACAGGGTGGCAATAAAGCCTGCGTAGAGTGCTTCCCAATAATGCCCCAACCCTCTAGGAATAAACTCAGCCTGTATATGCACATATTATACTGTATATTATTACTCTTTTTCAAAGGAAGGAAGGAGAATTTTTTTTTTTAAATGTACTGCATTTAGTAAAATACCAAATGCTGTAAATGGAACCTAAAAGTAATGAACTGATACAATTAGTAAGTTAATTAGTGACGGAGTCTTATCTTTAGAAACTTCAGGCAGTTAGTCCTAGAAAATTAGGCACAGTTTTTCTATAATTAGAGGGAAACACATTGAAATGGATAATGCCTGTCACAAGCTGCCAAAATAGTTGTTTTTAAAATCGGAGTCCTCCAGACAGTGTCCCAACCTTAGTTAGTATGGCGTGCCAAATTTGCAGTCAGACCTATAAGTTAGTGGGCCTGTATAATTAATTACAGGTATATCACCATCTCCTAAGGCTGTGTTTGCATCATGCATTTTTTCTGATTTCCCCTCCCCGCATTGCTAATGTCAGTTCAGCTCCACTACTGGTACCGGTGGTGGGAGCCTAGCATGAATGAGGCTCCAGGCAGCCACCAGCACTTAAAGCCTTGGGCCATCTAGACCTGCTCAAAGCAGGTCTACGCAATGTATTGGAAAAAATGTCAGCCTCACCTTCTCTACAGTAGGGTTCCCAGCTGAGCTGAATTGGTATTCAGCAGAGGGAATTTTTTTCCAAAAAAAGCCAAGGCTTAAGTGATTTGTTTTGTGAGGTAATCCACCTAAAGCTGTGCTCCTGAAATTGCCTTCAGTTCAGGACTCCCCTGTATTCAGGTTTCTCTTCCTGAGAAGTCTAAGGGAAAAATGGTTGCTAACCTGTTCTGTAACATTGTTTGAGGTGTGTTGTACATGTCCATTCCATTCTTGGTGTCGGCGCACCAAGCACATGGCCATTGGAAACTTTTTCCCTCAGAGGTACTCATTGGGCAGCTAGAGCTCCCCCTGTTGCCACATGCCACTGCATGCAGGTATGAAGGATAGAGCCGGCCCAAGCCACCGTCAATTACTTCTTGCCATAATTCTGATGAAGAAGGGTCGGAGGGTGGGTCATGGAATGGACACGTGCACCACATCTCAGCCTGAACAGGTTAGTAACCATTCTTTCTTTGAGTGATTGTATATGAGCATTCCACCCTTGGTGACTCACAGTCTGTAAGACAGGAGGCAGGATTGGAGTTTATTTCAATAAAGATTGGAGAACTCATCCCACTTCAACAGTCTCTCTGGTGTGGACTGAGAATCAGGTTGCTGCTGTACAAGTGTCTGCAATTGGAACTTGTGCCAACAAGGCTGCTGAGGTGGTGGCCACCAAAAATGCCACCTTCTTTGATGGATGCTGCAACAAGCAGATAGCCAGTGGTTCAAAAGGAGGACCCATAAGTCTTGACAATATTGCACTAAGTTTAGATCCCACAGTGGAACAGGGTCTTGCACGTGAGGGTATAAATTTCACTAAGCCCTTTTAAAAACCTTATGGAAATGTCATTGGAGAAGAGAGAGCCATTGTCCACTTTAGGATGGAGTGCTGAAATAGCAGCCAGATGTACTTGATGGCACTAACTCCCTAACCTTGGTGTTTCAGGTATAATTAGTAGTCTGGAATATGATGAACTGAAGAACTGGTTGGGGATACCCCATGCTGGCAAGACCAGATGCTAAATGGAGGTGTTTCTCCAATATTAGTAGCTCTTGTACAAGGCATTTTACTATTTAGCAGGACCCCTTGAATGTCTTTCAAGCAAGTCTGCTCTTGTGTGTTGAGCCATGGAGCATCCATGCAGTTAACTGAAGGGCTTGTAGGTTCGGGTGGAGTAGGGAACCGTGATCCTGGGAGATTAGGTCTGAGTGTAGTGGAAGTGGAAATTGGAGGTGTCACTGACAGCACCAGGAGAGTGGAGAACCAGTATGATGGGGCCCATGCTGGACCTACAATATGGCTCTGGCTTGTTCCTGTCTTATCTGTAGCAATATCTTGTGAATGAGTGGGATTGGTGGAAAAGCGTAGAGGAGCCTGCCAGACCATGTAAATAAAAAGGCTTCTTATGGAATCTGGGCTGGGACTCTGTAGGGAGCAGAACTGCTGATGTTTTTTGTTGGATTTAGTTGCAAATAGGTTGATTGGGGAAACCCCAACTGCTGGAAGATGTATCTGGGCAAAGAGACCCCTCATGACGACTCAGATGTTCTGCTCAGCTAGTCTGCTAGGTTGTTCTTGTATGCCCAATAGGTAAGATGCTTCTATATCTATTGAGCTGGCAATACAGAGTTCCCAGAGTAGTTGCTTCTTGACAGAGGGGAGAAGAGTGAGATTCCCACTGCTTGTTGAGGTAACATTGTTGCTGTGTTATCCGTGAGGACTAACAGGCTGCTTCCCCGATCTGCAATAGAAATACTTGGCACATCAACCGGACACCTTTGTTCTCTGATGTGATGGGTAAAGATAAGTCCTCTGAGGAGCATAAATCCTGCGTTTGTAGAGAATCCAGGTGGGCTCCCCATCCCAGAGCATCTGTCATGAATGAGAATCGGCTGTGGGCAGGCAAACTGAATGTTTGCATGTACATTGGCTGGCTATGGCCACCAATCTAGGCAGGTAAGGATGTGGGAGGGCACTTTTACCACCAAGTCTAACTAATGGTGGCTTGGCTAGTAGACGGATACCAGCCAGCCCTGCAGAGTGCTGATTTGCAGTCTGGCATATTGAACCATGTAGGTGCAAGAGGCCATGTGACACAGATGCCTCAAATGGTTTTGTTCTGTTGTGACCTGGCAAGCCTTCAAATATATAAAAATTGATCCAATTGTCTGGAAACTAGAATGTGGAAGAAAGGCCCTGGCTTCCTACGAGTCCAGTACAGCCCCTATAAACTCTATACTTTGGACTAGGGAGGGGAGATTTACCCCCCCCGCCCCTTTTTCTGTATTTAACAGTCCCAGAGCACTGAACTGTAGCAGAGAAACAATGTTCTGCACTTGCAGCATGGACAGGCCTTTGACAAGCCAGTCATGTAGGTAGGGGTAAGCCCAGGGGCGGCTCTGTTTTTTGCCGCCCCAAGCACGGCAGTCAGGTGCCTTTGGCGGCACGCCTGCGGGCGGTCCGCGGTGTCACGGATTCGGTGGCGTTTCTGCAGGTGATCTGCCAGTCCCGCGGCTTCAGCGTAGCTGCCGCCGAATTACCGCCGAAACCGTGGGACCGGCGGATGTCCCGAAGGCCGCCTGACTGCTGCCCTCACAGCGACTGGCAGGCCGCCCCCCGCGTCTTGCCACCCCAGGCACACGCTTGCTGCGCTGGTGCCTGGAGCTGCCCCTGGGTAAGCCTGAACTCCCAATCTTCAGAGGAATGAAGCTACTATTGCCATGATCTTAGTAAAGATCCTGGGCACTGCTGACATGCCTCAGGGTAGTACAGTGAACTGGTAATGATTTTGACTTACCAGAAATAGGAGGTACTTCCTGTGAGCTTGATTGATTGCCACATGGAAGTAAGCATCTTTTAAGTCAAGGGCAGCATACCAGTCCCCAGGACAGTCAGATTTAAATGTAGTAGTCAAGTTAGATTATGCTCAGTTTGGTTTCATTTATTTATTTATTGCTTTTCCATGCTTGATTTCTCCACAATCCAAAGTAGCTGGATGTTACTGCTAATCATGTTAGGGAAATAGCTAACAGAGAGTCAATTGTAAGTCATACAACCTGCAGTTTTTCCCCCTACTATATTATATTTATTAAAATAGTAGGAAAACCATTCTGTCTTTTCACTTTGCTTGGTCTGTGTATTTGACAACACTGTTTATTGTCAGAGTGGACTCTTCCAAAGAGCAACAGAGGAGAGGGAAAACCATTAAGAATGTGACATTTCTCAGCCTTTTGGCTAAGATCAAGTGTAAAAATGTGATGGTCACATTTCTAGCAGTTTGCTTTACACACACACACACACACACACACACACACACACACACAC
>NW_020699449.1:2486092-2528997 GCF_002925995.2 Terrapene triunguis | reverse complement strand
GAATTATCATCAGTCTGGAATGAGCTATGGCAGCTGTGGTACTTTATCTATAGAAAAATCAGGACTGTTCTATCCTGCAGTCTGAGATCACTTGTCGTTCTTGAAATCCCAATGCTCTGCTCTCAGTTATAGGATGGACTCAAATGGCATGTTCACTTCAAGAGGCCGTCTTTGCTGCTCAGAAGTACTTGCCAATAGTTTGAACTGATTCATAGATGCTGTACTGCTAGCCTTCAACGTAGGGGCACAGATAAGTTTACATTCATGCTGAAAATCTCATGTGGTCACGTGACGATCTAGCTGCAGTTCTGTGCACTGACCCTCAGCACAGACCTGTTCTGCTAGGGAAAGAGTAATTGTATAAGATATTAAGATGGTCAGGTCTGGGAGCATCAGTGTCAGTGCTCTCTGATTATGGCTACAGCTTCAGCCACAAAAAAAATACCCTGTAGGTTATGAGGTGTGTGATAGTTGGAAGAACTCATATGCAAACAACAATTATGCCCTGCTTAGAAACCTTTTTTTGTGGTTGTTCCTATGTATGCATATAGAGACTAAATGGCTTGAATTTGGGCAAGTGCCGCCTGTTGTTTGCAGGCATTTAAGCTATCCAGTGATGAGCTCCCAAAATCTTAAGAACTGGTTCCCTACCAGGTCCTCTCGGCTGCGGGGGTCTTCACCACTGAAGTGCTACCGAAGACCCGGTAGGGAACCGGGAGGTGAGTATGGGCCCAGAGCCCTGGGAGTTGTAGGGGGCTCCAGGGGCTATTTAAAGGAGCGGGGCTCTGCCACCCCGCTCCTTTAAATAGCAGCCAGAGCCCTGGGGAAGCTATTTAAATAACTTATCAGCTATTCAATATTGCCGGCATGTATTGCTTTGGATTATTGCTAAAAGTCAATGTACCCTGTATAATTTTAATCAAACATTTGGTTAAATTTCTTTTGCTTGAGTGGCTGCTCCTCCATAATGTGATATAACTTGTTTTGTTTTAATTATTGCTGTCTTATCTCCTGTACAGCACCCAGATACTTGGTGATAGATGCTATAATCTAATTTTTTTTAAAGCAGGAAAAAGTGTTGCCCCAGTTCCTGCTCAGATAAGTTGAGCAGTTGAGAGAATGTTGCTTGAGTTTTTATAAACACCCCCAATTTTCCCAAATGCTCTGCCTTTTGGTTGAGACAAAGAAAGTTTTTGCCCAAAGAGACAGTCTCACCACCCTTCCTGGCCCCCCCACCCCCCAAAAAAAAACAACCCAAAACAAACAGCGACTAAAATGGATTGAGAAGGTTACAATGCAACATCTAACTATAATGTTCGCTGCCATGGTATATCTTTATAGTGGCGTGTGTTTGTTTTAAATCTAATCCTAGTTTAGCATTACTCTTTGTTTAGGTGAAACTAAAACAATGAGGCAGACCAAATCCAAAAGTCAGAGTACTTTAAAGTTACAGGCGAACATGTTTATAGATAATAGAAATGTAATATAGCTCAGGACTCATTTACCATCAGCTTCTGTTGGACTTTTTACACAATTGTCAGTGTATTTACATGATTTCACTTTGTAAAAATTGGTGAACCAGTATTGAGCCTAATCTGCATCTGCTCCATGCACAGAACTACCACTGAAGTCAGAATTTGGCCCACTGTCAGGGCCTATTTACATTTCACAGCCAGATTAGAACTGCCATATACTGTGTACTACAGGTTTGTCCGATGTTTTACCACCCCCCCCCCCCAAAGGTTCAATTTATATATATATTTTTTTTCCTCTTTCAGGTCAAACAAGTTACAGGAGGATACCAATACTGCTGAAGTCTTTGCAAGAAGTTATTAATCAGACCTTGAGGGGAGGCAAGATGTTGGCATAGCTGTTGACCTAATAACCTGCTATGCCAACATATTGTCATCTTTCTCGTCTATTTGCAGCAACAGCCAACTTTCTCCGTTGATGTGGACATTCAGAAGTTTTAGCCTTCTCTCTTGAAATACCACCTACTCCCTACTATTAACGAAGTATGGTACTTTGACAATATACAGCACTCTATAGAAGCACTTAATTTCCCAGGCAACTGTTTAATGTGGTCTACAGAAGTCTGTGAGATAAGTAGTGGGATAGTAGAACTTGGGGGATGGAAGGGGGTGGAAAGCTTGTACTGCCTGAGCGGTGCCTGTTGGTGGAGAGAATTTTTGTTGTAAATTGTCAATCTGGCAGCCTTCATAAGCACCTAAATTCCTTTTACATAGACTTTTGCTTGAATTCCTGTATTGTGTGAAACTGATACAATTTTAATGGTGAATATTTATGCTTTCTGCCAATACCCCACCAGATAAAGGTCTGTTTGTCACTGTTAACTCAATATTAGTCTAACTGTACACTCATTAAAGAAATGCTGCAGTTGCATGTTAAATCTGTTTCCAGTCATAACAGAACATGAAACAATGACATTGGCTGCATACATATTGTACGTAAACATCTTAATGCATAATTATAATAATTCTTGGAGAATGAGTCTTTCAACAATATACTAGAAATGTAAGTGTTTGTATTTCTCCAGAAGGATTAAATAGCACCATGAGAGTCCTCTGGTACCTACAACTCCTTGGATCTTCAATCCATAATAATCCTTCCACTTTTTTAGAGTGATTGTTGGACATATTTCCAAAAGTAGTCACTGTTAAGACTGGCTTGTATTGTTGCCAGTGCCATCTGCCTGCTAAATATGATCCTGTATTTAATCCATTAATGTGAAGAAAACTGTCAAATTAGCATCCAGGTTTTTAATCTGGGAATTACATTGCATTCAGTAAAATAGACTACAAGTCATGGTTCCCCCTCCCCCCCAGCAACCTCAATTGCACTGTATTGCATTTTATTCAAAACATACACAGGAGTGGCCTCTAGGATACTCAATACAAGAATGCTGGGCCTTAGTCATGCAGATTCACCAGTTGCCCTTCATTTTAACAGTTGGAAGCATTCATGATCACAAACATGTTAGACGTGCACCCCCTGACTACATTACGGTGGAGAATCACATTTGGTGGTTCTAGAAGACATGCAGAATTTTTCATCCCTGATTTTGTCTGAAGTTAGTTTGGGATATAAATGGGCCTGTTTTTAATTGTATGGAGTTTAGTTTTAGCAAGATGTAGATATGAGCACATCTCTTTTCAGAAGCCTCTAGTATCCTTGAAGAGCAAGTGCGGGAGGGCGTGCACAGGGTTCAGGCAAGGTAGCTTCTAGCCCTAGCAATATGCCCTCATTTGGGTGCTAACCATTTAACACTTATCACACTTTGAGTATGGAATGTGAAAAGATAGCAGTGGGTAAACTTTTATATTGGCATAAGTTAAAACAGGAGAGGGGATGTTTTGGATGTAGAACATCATTTCATGCTCAGTGACTGAAAAACACACACTTTCATTAACAGTCTATACTGTACATCAGCAGTAAGAGGCAAAATCCTTCAGAGGCAAAAGCTTCAAAATAAGACCCTTTCAAAATTGGGTGAAACAGTGGTCAGCTGAATGTTCTGTATCATTACTTTTTTTGTGTATAAATGTTAAACTTAAATCAGTGGATTGCTTGGTTTAATATTGTATAAATAGCATTTTATGCATAAAGCGAGGCAATAAATATTGCTTTTCTGATACACCACAAATGTGGTTTTTTTGTAGTGGTATAGAAACTCTAGTATGTGCAAACAGCACTTGCATAGCTGTTTACATCTTGACAACGTTTTGCAAACATTAATTTTCTCACCTCCCCCATTTCCCAAGCTATACTATAAATCAAGCCTCTATATAAATTGATTTTATACTGCAGTTCAGTATTGCACTTAAGGTCCAGATACAGTACCAATGGTCATAGTTTCCATGGTAACTAATGTACTTCAAAGAGAAAAAAGTGCTTAAAACTTAAAAAAAAACAAAAAAACACTGAACCAGAGAGTATGTGGAATTAAAGCAAATTGTAGTAGTGTTCTGTAACTTCTTGCACAGTTCATCCCATACTTCTGCCTCCTTCACTCACATGCAATATGGTTGTCTCAAAACTCTGCCAATAAAGATCGAGAGAATTCCATACTTACTGGTATGTCTATCAGCTACCCCAGTACTATAAGACTGTTTGATAGTTCAGTTCTATCTGAAAAAAGCATTTTAAGTATCTCTACCCCACATCTGAAAAGGGCCAGTAAGCATACAATACACCAAACTATTGTGCAATAATCACATTTCTGTTTTCATTTGTGCTTCACTTTTCTGCAAATGCCAAGACCAGAGCTTGACTCCAAGTTATTACTCGTACTCAGAAGCAGCACCCCTTATCTTCTATGGATTTTTTTAAATAGTGTCAAAGTTAGAGCTTCAGATTTTTAAATCAAGCATAAATTTTATTGGCAAGTACTTGCAAGAAATGTTTCACATTGGCAACACGTACTCTGCCCTTCACACTGCATAGGGGGACAGCGGAGAGGCAGCTAATTAAACACACTCGCTGACTCAGCTTACCTTCTTATGATGGCCTCAAAGCTAAGGTACATCTATCTTCTAGACGTCACGATTGTGGGAAACATATGTTGTGTGTCTTCTCTGCAAACCTATAAAGGGACACTAATGTTTCACAGCCCTGCACAGTGGAACTAGGTTGATCCAAGTGTTAGATTTTTATCAGGAAGGCCTGCTCCACACCTAATCTTTCCAAGCCTAATTGTAATCAAATAAAAACAATTTTCAACATTAAATAAATAATTTTGACTCATTTTAGAATTCTTTGCTGTCACATTTCATCAAAATCAAAATGTTCCCATGAAATGTTTTGATTCTGACAACAGCATTTTTTTTAAATGGAAAATTGTTCTATTAAAATGTTTTCCCCTAAATTTAAATGGCTCATGAACAGTATGTTGTGAATATTGAAATTTATGCTCTGTTGGGCTCCTATGTATTATGAGACTGTAAAGTCACAAAGTATTTCATGTCTTACATAATCGCAACAATGTAGCTTGAATTTAGAAATATTAGTCAAACAAACCACTTTCAATGAATATTTGAGGATAATTCAGATGGGGAAACAGATCCATAAAGAAGCTGTATCTTCCCCCAAAGTTATGCAACAAGTCAATAGCAGACCCAGGATTTGAGGCTAACTCTCCTGACTCCACTCCATCCAGCAAGCCACAGGTGACCCTTAAACTGCTTTGACAGAGGAGAGGCCTAAAAGATTAATTTTTGAATTTCAACTTATTTGTGAAAACATTTCCCCTTAAAACAGCTCTTTAAACCAATATCCCATCCCTAAAATCAGTTACTTACATGCTTTTTCCTGTAGAATAGGCCACTTCCGTTTGAGGCCATGTCTACACTCAGACAAAGTTTTGCCAACACAAGTTACATCAGCATACAGCCATCACAGTTAGTATATCGCTTGTCCGTATGCATATTTGGCTCCTGGCATCTACAGTGTGTGCTCACCAGGAGTGCTCATCTCAATGCATTGTGCAGTGCATTATGGGTAGGTATCCCAGCATGCAACCTGCCATCATTCAGCACACTGTGTTTTGGGTAGTTTTGTCAACGTATGGTGGGGCAGAAACTACTCACGCAGGGGTGACTGGGCGCAAGGTCAGCTTCCCGGAATGCAATGTTCTCTATCCACAATATCATCTCAAGCCATAGTTTTCATGCCTATTTTCAATTTCCTACAAACCCTCCACAGGCCTTGTTGCTGTCCACCGTCTCCGAGGGAATCATGGAGCCTGCAGAGCTCTGCATTGCATTGAGAAGCATTGCAAGCTTGGTTACACAAACTGAATATAGGGCAATGGTACTGAATACAGGCACCATTTTCTACAGGCGGTGGTAGCTGATCTCACTCCTGAGCGTAACAAAGGCAGAGAGCATGGCTGCTGCTGGCATCCCAAAGTCGCCCAGGCCTGCATTTTGCTAGCTTGTTTACGGCAACGGTGCTTCCAAAGTTATCGGTGCCTGGAGTGAGAAAGCATCCTACGACGGAGGACGAAATAAGGCTGCCATGCCTAGAAACCTTTGGGAGAAGATTGCAGTGTACCTGCACAGAAGTTTCATCAAGATCTTTCAGGAGGATTCAAGGGACATCCCTGTGTATGTAAACAAATTGCTCTGCATGTCCCTGCCCTAACTCTAGAGGTGAATGAAAAAGCAGATAGCAAGTCTACCTCTGTTGTACTGCAACCTCTTCTAGTAAGAGTAAATTAATGGAAAAACTCAAAAGCTGTGTCCTGCTAATTTGTGGGGGGCCATCCCTGTAATGGAAAATTTATTTCCATGCTTACCTGAGGTTCCTTCCTCTACAGCTGGCTGGACTACAGAGTTCAAGAACAGCTCGTAGCTCGCTGCACATCTGGATCCCCCAGTCACCTATCCCCCATTCTCCTCCTTGCTGTTTACAGCAGGGGCCTGTGACTTGAGCTCCTCAGGAGGTATCCATGCTGGTGGTGGGGGTCTCCGAAGTACAGTGTGCAGCTATTTGTAAAAGCCGCACATCTGTGGCTCAGCACCAGATCGATTGTTGGCCTTTTGGTATGCCTGCCACAGCTCCTTGGCTTTACTTTGTCATGCCACTTCTGCCTGCCCTGAGCAATCTGCTCATAGATGTTGACGTTTCTATGGCTGGTTTGGAGCTGTTCCTGCAAAGTCCCAGGAGATGCAATATCTTCTGTCTACTCCAGGCAGGAGTGCATCTGGAGTCTGGGCAGTTGCGCACAACAACAGAAAGCAGATAGAGGTAAACTCACCAAGCTGGACAACCAGGAAAAGGCATTTTAAAAATTCACGGGGGTTTTAAAATGAGGGCAGGGGGCTTCTGGTCTACAAGAGCGGTCAAGTTCTGCTGCTCCTCACTTATCTATGGGGAGAACATCTCACTTCAGTCTCACATATATTATGCAAAATGCAACAGGAGGATATTGCTACATTAGTCAAATCATCATTGTACATCAACAGGCTTTTCCAACTTGCTTTCACTCTCCCAAAAAAAGCACTCTACTGCCCTCTTGCTCCTGCTGAGTGGATAGTCGAATGTGAGACTTCACCTATGCACTCAGCAACTATATTTGGATTAGTGTAATCAGGGAACGGCTTCAGCTGTCATGGCAAAAGTGAATATGCAGGCTCGTCCACAATAACTATGGGGAGTGAAATGCCACTGATGTCAATGCTGTGCCGTTGGGACAGTGCTGCTCTTCAGAAGTCCAGAGGTTCTAAAAGTTCCGGCCTCATGGACATTGCATGACCACCCTATCTGAATGTCTAGGATCCTGCCACAATGATCCAATAAGGCTTGTATTTCCTCCGAGTAGTACTCCTTCTGTTAAGACATTCCTGGGCTAGTCTTTAAAGTTGGATGGGGAAAGACGCAAAGCACACAGAATGGGCACATGGTTTCCATCTTGTAGCTTTGACACAGTTAAAGAATCCCAGTTGAACTCCCTCAGATCTCTCGCACATTGGATGCTTTGATCACATATCCCTTCAATACTCAATGTATAGCTATGCATGGCTTCGTTACCCTCTGTGCATGCCCCAAACTCAGACTGGGGCTCAAGTTATCAGTTACTGACCAGATTAGGGAGTTTCCATAGGGCAACCCGCACCCTCATTTTCATGGTGAGCAGAGGTATCCTCCTTGAGTGCTACTGCTGGATCATCAACACTAGTCCATAGCAGTAAAGAAAAATCTCTTTCTTCCTTCTAGAATTATGTAGCCACTACTTCTCATCCCAGGTCTTGAGACTAATTCGGACCCATCAATCTGTGGTGGCAATAGGGACCCAAAAGTTCTGATTGATTGCTCAGAGCTGGCTAACCCAGAGTTGGGGAGCTCTGTGACAAATGCAGTAGTAAATCCATGAACTGCTGGTCTCATTCTCTAGCTCTTCAAAGAGACCACCAAAACATCCTCTCTCTTCCACCTTAGACGGATTACTCTTGAAAAAGCTCCAAGCAAGGAGCAGGAGATGAGTTTTTACTCTGGTCTCTATTTTGAGAAAGAATTAGCGAAATAGCACCAGCTCATGGGGACTCAGGGAAGTTTTCCAGAGAATTATGGGAATTTAACATATTCTCATGCAATCTCTTTGAGCTTCCAGCTGTTATGCTCATGGTATACACACAGAGAAGTTAGATAAAAACATCAATGTTCTTGCTGGAAAGTTACAAGAAACACTATTTTATTTCTTAGAATTCAGAACAACACGCAAGTAACCCAAACCACAGAGAGACAATGCAAGCTGCTACCTGAAATAGAGCCACCTAACTCTTGGCCGTCTCTGCTGACCGACTCCGATTGCACCCTTTACATGCTTTCCTACAGAGCTCCCTAGCCTGCCAGCAGGACCAGAAAGCCCTTTACAAATTAAAGTGATGGCCTACAGTTTTCAAATACACCACAATAGAGGCCTCTTGAAATCTCCTGCAAGCCACTGTTTCAAGTAGCCATGCCAGGAGCTGTCAGATAGGTAACCAGAGGATAATATAACTTCAATGATACAGTACAGTACAAATGTGGACTCAGGGTAAAACTAATGTACAGTATGGCAAATATGCACTGTTGCTACTTGCACTAATGGTTCAATTACCAAGAGATCAATTGATGTGGACAACAGCAGCAAAATAAGGACAGACAGATGCATAGAATTAAGCAGCAGGCTGCAACTTTTATTAAACTTTAACAGGGGAAGGGCACTACCTGCCCATCACCCATACTCTCCTATACCAGGCATTTAATTGGTTCCAGGGCTCTTTACCATATAACCCATATATGGTGCCAGGTTTACCAGGCACCATACCATATAATCCATAATGTGGGGTAGGCTCTGCTCAGCCTACCCTCCACGACTCAGCTCTCTGAAACCTAGCACCCTCCTTCCTGCAAGGGGGATAGCGGGTGCAGCAGGATGAGGATCTTGGCCTGCAAGGGCTAGTATGTATGACCTCAGCCTGCGAAGGCCACAGGCTCTCACCTTATCACATGAGCCAAAGGCCCAACACCAAAACCCCAGGTCTTTTACCTCTGAGAGCCATTCATTTTATTCTCTCTCTACTGCGCTGGAAACAAGCCGCAAGTTGCGACAAATAAACAACTGTCTCCACCCCAGTACCTCAGTTAGGTACTAAGTGCATTCCTGCTTGATGCACTGTGGCTTGAAGGTCTGTGAGGAAGGAAAAAACCTCCCTGGTCCTCTGCCAATTGGCCCATGGGGGAAAAATTCCTTCCTGATCCCCGAAACAGGCGATCAGCTAGACCTTCAGCATATGTCAGGCCAGGTTTCAATTCCTAGTTCAGGTGGTACAGTGGGCTGCTGGAATGGAGGCTCCACATGGCCACGGCACTGGGCTAAATCCTGGGAGCTGGGGAATGCTGGCCAATCAGACTCCCAGAAGGAGGCGCCACCTATTGTCCCTTGGCAGGTGTCTCTCTTCCTTGCTACTGGAACTGTTCCCCTTTCACTGCTGGCCACATCGAATTCCCCCACCCACTGATGCAGAGGGGTGGCACTTCTCTAATTAGGACAAAAATCAAAATCAGGGAGTCTGTAGGTCCCTAGACATGGTCCCTAAATACAAGGAAATTATCACCAGCCAGATTCTGAAGTGATCTTCGTATGAAAAATAAAGACAAGATAGATGAATAAAACTACCTTTTGGGGTCCATTGAGAAATTTCTGTAGAACTAAATCTACAGGGTTTTCCATAGAAATTTATCTGAAAAGCTACATAATTTAATAATAAAATACTTTTCTTGTTGCTTTTTAAAAAAAAATCTTACAGAATTCTATAGCAAAACCATACTTTTCCTCTATATTTAATTTATATTAATTATATAAAATTGTTCAAAAAACCCTATAGTAAAGTTAACATTTTCTATTAAATTCTATAGGCCTTTCCTATAAAGGGAGAAGTGGTTGGCCCAAGTACCTTGGGCGTAGATCAATAACGACATTTTTATCATCAAGTTTGTATTAATGTTTTCATATATACATTTTATAACTCCTCTAATCTTCCCTTCACTTTTTATGAAGCAAAAAAGTTAATAGAATGATGTGAGTTGGTGTGAAAGTTAAATTCAGAAGGTACCAGCGATTTTAAAGGAGTACACAATGGGTGAATTTGATTTGACACAACTGTAAATATATGGAAAAGAATGAGAGAAGCAACAATAAGACCCATTAGTGAAAACAGCTGTGAAAATCAAATATTTAGAGAAAAAATTGTTGGCTATAATTATTCATTCAGCACCAAGGAATAGACTGTGCTGGAACATCTGAGCCTTACGTTTTCCCATGATCACCACCGGAGGAAAAAAAGCATCTATTAAATACAATGCTTTTCTCCTGTACCTTATAGAAAATGTTATATATTTTGAGTGTGAGTTATTGACTTTAAAATTTAACTCAATTAGACACAAAGAAATACACTTTAAATGGTGGTAATTTGTGTTATACCTGTAACATGAATACTGCAATCTAAGTAAAAGTTCAAAATATATGGTCAAGCTATTGACAAGTGTCAGGAGAAATTGCTACTATAGTTTTCCAGCATGTGAATGCTATTAAGCTACCATCTACTGATACAAGTAATAGGGCCAATTTTTCAGTCAGAGCCTTAATCACACCTTTGATTTTGCACATGCAAAATAGATCACTTTATGGAAGTTTAGACTGCAATGCCTTGGCTTTAGTTTAGAAAAAATGGCTTGGATAAAGATACACCTGAATGATGGTGACCAATATATTTATAGCACAGTCAGTGTATTTGCTATTATTACTTTATTTCTATGTTGACTTGCAAAAATAAAATAACCCCCCCCCATTGAAATTTACAAGGACTACAATATTGTTTAGTATAACCAATATAAAGATAGCAAACTGGAGATGCAGCTGTAATAGCAAAACTGAAGCTTGTATAGCCTCTTTTCCCCTGATCTGGGTCAGTATAACAAACAACATTCTCACTAGCTTTTTATGCTTCCTACTGTACTTCTAACCTATAGTATTCTGCTTGGTTTTGGTATCTGAGCCTCATATTAACTCTACTGTAGCAAACTCCATTTGCTAAGGTTTCAGATTTCGGTAAGAGACACCCTTCTGAAATGTTATTTGGTCTTATGCAAGAAGACATGTATGATTAGAGTTATTAAATGCTAATAAGATGTAATTTGGGGAATCTTAACATATATGTAGAAAAGAGTGGTCATATCTTAAACCTGAGAATGTCCCCTAGATTAGCAATAAGGGTTAATGGGTTTGATAAAAGACCTTATTGTCATGATATTTTTTTTTTTAGAGTGTCTTAATTATTTTCAGAAAAAACAAACCAGAAAAAAAAAAGGGAGGGAAAAAAAAGTCAGAATCCTCAGTCTAGAGATTTCATGAAGTAATGAGACAAAAAACAAATGAAGAAGGAAAACCTAAAGGGGGATGGAAGACATACTGGTTCCATGCTAACAGAAAAACATATCCACGTAAGAAGGTGAAATTATAATTAAAAAATACTGCTACATCTATCCAGTCATTGGGACAATTTTGTGGAGTTATTTTGTTCAGATTCTAAAAAATGGAAGTCGAACTCAAAAGTTATTAGATCCCTTTCTCTTATCAGTGAGCTTTCCATGGTTAGCATCCCACACCCTTTTGAATCAAGCAATACTATCTGTAGGATTTTTATTTTTACAGTATTTGGCTAAGGTGTGCCTTGGCGCAAAAGGTGGAAATATCAGTCTTGTGTTTTTCAGGAGGTGCAACACTGACCTTTAAAATTTACCAGTTGCCTTAGATATCTGAATATGTATTTGCAGTTAGGTAATCACAATATTTTCCAGCATTACCTATCGTATGTTTAGAGAAGTGCAAAGGAATACTGCAGATACTGAGGTAAACATTATCTACTGATTTATTTTATATTAGATAAAAGTCGACAAAATTTAAGGGTTGCCACTACAGATAACCTCCAAGTGGAGGTTTAAAAATACCACTGAAAATCAAGTAATAATGTGGTCCCAGTGATCTCATAGATTAAGTCCATGGGGACAGATCCTCAGTAAACTGGCATAACTTGTGTGGAAATTTGTGATTTTACATCAGCTGAGGGTCTGGCCCAAGGTCCACAACCAGAATTCAGGCCCATTGGCTGTTTGCCCCAGATATGGAGGAAGATACCTCTTCCCCACACTTCCTACAGTAAGCACCTGAACTTTCCTTGGAAAACATTTTTAAGATGAGGGGAAAACCCACTAGGGAATCTCTTTCTCTCTCTCACACACACACACACACACACACACACACACACACACACACACACACACACACACACACAAAGTGGTGTCTCTTTGTCTTGGTCACTCTTAGGGTAACCACTACTCAAATGATTGCCTCTAGCGGTTTTAAATCGTGAAGTTACAATGGTTAAAACCACATCTGAGGACTCAGTCAAAATCTGTTCTGGGTTAAAACATGCAACCCCACTGAAGTAACCAGTCTTAAACAGGGTTAATCTAGAGAAAAAGTTATTCCTCTGTTGTGCTCCCAGGTTTGTAAACTCTCCATTACCAGACTTCTTGTAAACTTGCTACTTGATGATACGTCTTGCACTGACACATCAGGATTGAATCCTTAAGTTAACTGTTATCTGAATCTTTTTTAGTATGCAAACAGAAATAAACTAGAAGGAAACGATGATACCTGTATGTTAATGGGAATTTTCTATTGACTTCAACAGGCATAGAATCAGGCCTTTTATACTTATTTATTGTGTTTCTTAATTAACTATTATCTTCCAATAGAAATAAAAAGTATTAAAAAGAAAAGAAAGCCAAGCAGAAGTGTTTAAGAACTAATGACATGTCCAAATACTATGCTATGTGTAATAAATATGAAAGTATGTAGTCATGCAAACTGGTACTTTGTTCTTTTTTTCATAACCCCAAAAATAAATGAATGAATGAATGGATCATTATTCTAGTGATTTTTTTGGGAAGATGTGGCAGTTCTGGATAAATTATTTTAACCACTGAAGTAATAGTGTAAAATCAGAGTATTTCAAAACTATGGAGCATTATATATTCTGAATATGTTGAAGATTTTACTAAAGGAAAAAATAATAAAAATGTCAGGCTAAATCAAGTTATGGCATGAACCCAATTCCAGGGGGAAAAAAAGTCAACTATTCAAATTCTTAGCAGGACCTCTTCAAACTCAAATACAATTCTTTTTTGCAAGCTGTGAAGTTATGTATTACACCATATCCTACCAGAGATTAATATTTACATACTGTCTGCCAAGATATTATAAAAGAATTGATAAAAAAAAAAGTGTTAAGATTAATTGCAAAACTAACAAAGCACTTAATGTCACTACAGACGCTCCCCAACTTACGCAAACATTCCGTTCCGGAACGTCTTGCGTAATTCGAATTTTGCATAAGTCGGAAACGTATTTCCGACCATTACGCAAACTCCCTCCCCCCCCAAAAAACAAAACAAAAAAAACGCGTCTGACAAAGTGGGTATTCACCCACGAAAGCTTATGCTCCAATACTTCTGTTAGTCTATAAGGTGCCAAAGGACTCTTTGTTGGGTTTTACAGATCCAGACTAACATAGCTACCCCTCTGATAAAAAACAACAACAACCCCAAAACACTCCTATTTCTAGCTTACGGAACTTTTTCCGTAAGCTTGGATTTGCGCACGTCGGGTTTACATTATGTATGTATGTATGTATGTAGGCACAGGTAATAAAGTCTTTCCAGAAGTCTGTCTAGTGACATCCCTACATATACTTACGTTTTAGCATAAGTGGTGGAGTAAGACTGAGTCCTGGATTCAATACAACTATAGGGCAGCTCTCCAAACCAAAGGACCACGACCAACAAATATTATTTGCCCTATCTACACTTGGTCTAAAGTTCTGTTTAAAATCAAATTAGTAAACCTGTTTTAAAACACAAGCTATTTTCCCAATTTAGACAAGGCTTTGTGAGACTGAGAAGTTCCATGAAAGTTGAAGGAAAATATTTGCTGAAGCTGCTAAAATGCCACTTCTGCCATTAAACCAGCTCCAATACACATCACAACATCTTTTTCTAGCCACAAAGTAAATGCTTCATCGTGACATTCTCACATTTATAATATCGGAGCTCTTTCCACACGCATTGCTAACTATGACTGTTGCACATGGGGCCAAATTCTGATATGTTTCACCTATGCAACAACGTTCTCCCCTGAGTTTAAGGATAACAGAGAAATGTTTTTATACTCCACAAATGCAAGTTCAAAAACCATGACCAACTTTATTTAATGCCCCCGGCACCAATATTGAGAAACACCTTAATTTTTTCAGCCTAGCCCATAACACCAAGATGATTCCCTGTACACTTTCATTTCTATGCCAACCCTCCATTACATTGTCAACAACAAAGCTTGCTTTCAGACATGAACCATAATTTAGAAATAATTAAGTCCTATTCATCTGAACTAAAGCAGTTTTTATAGTGCCGTGTACTCTGCACAATATAGTCTAAAAACAAAACACCACCACAACAACGAGTAGTAGTTATCATACAGCAACACACAAGTGTGTCTTACTGGGCACATTTTCAAAAATGAAAACAAGACCATCAGTTCTGGAAAGTCACAAAGCACTTTACAAAGATTTATATAGCTTCTTAACACTCCTGTGGGACAAGTAAATATTATCAGCCTCATTTTACACAGAGGTGGAAGGAAGTGAGTGAGTTACCTAATATCATGCTCAGGCAAAACCAGGATTAGAATTTGGGATTCCTGATTTTAGACCTAGGCCTTACCCTCTAAACACGTTACAGAGCAGACAGCTTATTTAACTCACCAACAATATCAACCGTATCAGTAGCTAAGGCTCACATAATAATGGAAAAAGGATTTCTGAACTTTCATTTGGATTTAAAAATCCGCTAGAGATTCACTTCAATGGTATTTACAACCCCTTTTTGTTCACTGTATCTACCTGCTTGTTTTTAAAGTCACAAGAACATTCACTAAATAAGAAAAAGTGTTCCAAATATTCCTTCAGTTAAATATTCATGCCCCTGGTATACATGTCCACAAATATTTGTACATGTGTTTGTTAGAAAAGAATATTTACATAAAGAGAAAGTATCCAGACAAACGTTTGAAAATACATATTATAAAGAGAATTCTCTTCAGAAAACTTCATGCAGCCATCTTGAAAGTAGTTTTTAATTTGAAGTCAACCAGCCAGACAAGAGAAATAAATTATTCTCCTTAACCACTGAAGACACAAAAAGAAGCAATGGGCTAAAACTGCAGCACGGGAGTTTTAGTTTAGACATTAGGAAAAACGGTAAGCAAGGGAACAAGTTACTGAGGGAGGTAGTGAAATCTCTGTCAGTGGAGGTTTTTAAGACCAGGTTAGACATACACCTGCTGGGGATGGTCTAGATAAAACTTAGTCCTGCCTCACTGCAGAGGGCTGGACTAGATGACTGTAACGGGGTCAGGACGCACCACCGCTGGCACCTCCTGCTGGTTGCTCCGGGAATTAGCTCGTCAGCTGTGGAGTGCCCTCTGCACGTGGTGTCTCACCCATTGTCTGCTCTGGGAACTGCCTTGCTCCCCGCTTGGTGGTGTCTGCTTCAGGACACTGCCCTCTGGCAGCACCCACCACTCCATTCTCACCCTCTTCCGGGGAGGGGGGGGTTTAAGGGCAGTCCTTCGGCTTGCACCTGCCTCAGTGGCCAACCACAACCCTAAAGTCTAGCCCCTCACCTAAGGGGCAAGTTGCAGTCTGTCTCGGCCACACTCCTCCATGGCCAGATGCAGTGCAAGGGGGAGGAATGGGGGACCCAGGCCCACTCGCTACTCTGGGTCCCGACGCAGGGACCCTCTAGCGGCAGCCTCTCTCTGCCCTCCTTCTCTCACCTCTTGTCCACCTATCTTCCCTGGGCCACTTCCCCTTTGGCCCCATGCACCTTCTTGACCCTTTTTAGCAGGGGCCACAGCCTGGCAGGTAACTGGGCCAGAGCTCTCGTCTGCTCCCCCGAGCCTGCTCAGCACTGCTCTGTCCAAGGTGCTACCTCCTTACCTCAGGAGCCAGTCCTCCTCCCTTGCTAGTCAGGGAGAGACTACCCTCTCTTTTGCTAGGCAGCCTTTATATAGGGCCCAGCCTGGCCCTGATTGGCTCTCCACAGGCCTTTGCTAGTTGGCTGCTGGTCTGCACAGCCTCTCTGGCCAGTTCCAGCCCTTTTTCTCATGGAGTGGGGCAGCCACCCCACTACAATGACCTATCAAAGTCCTTTCCAGGCCCACATTTCCGTGATAACCATTTGTCAAGTCATTTTGAAAAAACACATTAGCAAAATCTGAATTTGTTTGTGGATTATTTGCAAATAGGAAAAGGAGCTAAGTTACTCTCTAATTGAGCTCTCAAATAAAGCTGGTTGACATGTAGAGGGGAAAACATCACAAGTAGATTTTCTGTCTTTTTAAATTGAAATTTAAACATATTTCATCCATTTGAAGCAAATATTTCAGCCTGTCCAGATCAAACTTTTCCCAGTAAACTGGCTATTGCTGTGCAAATTGCTAATGCATATTTGCCGAAAGACTTACTTCCATTACTTTGCATTTTAACCTTTCCTGTTAAGATTCAGATTTTTAATTTGTTTCTCAAATATATTCTCTCTTGAAGCTTCCACTTGCCAGGAAACACCCCCACAAAACTCCTGCTGAAGATAATAGCATAATCCATAGTAAGATTGAGTACCCTATACCGTATACAGGATTAGACATACAATAAACTGCTTTTGTTTAAACAGACACTTCAACACACTTTAGGTTCCAACTCTAGAATATGATTAAATAAAGAACTTGAGATAATGGGGGAGGGAGATTTAACAGAACTAATATGAATAAAAATATTTCTCTGTTTTGTTCCTCTTCATATTGAAAATGAAAATGAAAATAATTTTCTATTTTTAGGTTAAAAATCATCCCCCTGCACTGAAGGAAACTCCAGCGCGACAGCCTATTGCTATGTTATGACAAACACAAAGTGAAACTGCCCGCAGGAAGCAGAGCTCATTCAACGGACCACTTGAGGTTCCGTTTCCAAGCCCAGTGAAACAAATATTGAAAAAAGCAAAAAGCTTGAATGGCGAAAAGTAAATCAGATTTGATAAACTGTCTTAATGTAAATCACCTTGGGATACCTAGCAGCACAAGAAAGAGATGATAGAAATTAAATTTTGTCTAATTTAACTTCTATCTTTACCACATTCTTTTAACTGTAAACTTAATTCATTTATGTGGATCCTTCTAGCATATTTATTATCAGCTGCACAATCTGTTTTGAGAACACTCCTCCATATCACTACATTACATCATGTGAATACTCACAAGTGATGGAGACAATACCATGTTCACACCCTTCACATGTACCTATTCCTGAGATACCGTATGTTTTTCACAGCTGGCATCAGGTTAATGAGTAAAACTCTCAGTTTCTGTCCATCACTTGGAAAAGATACATTTGTAGGGAATACCATCACGTGTTTTTCACATTTGCAGAAAATTGTATCAGACTAATAGACAATTTTCTGGCCCCCATCTCCAATAGGAATTCTTTGCATGAATTACCAAATTTTAAAATGTACAGTTGGAAGGAAGGAATGAGAAGGCTAGAGAATAGCAGAGTTTTATGATTTTCAGTGCCATACCAGATAGGTAAAGGTTTCCTTCTACTGGCGAAGTTGAGGAACAGCTGTTATCTGATAGGCATTTCATGACCAGGGTTTAGCAAAAAGAAGCTCTGCAGTACTCTAATCCCCCCCCCAATATCTCCCAAAATTTATTGATAGCATTTAACTGCATGTAGGGTCTTACTATGGTAACAGACCTGCCTAAAAGTGATGGCTTCAGGTACTTGAGAGTAGACAGAACGGCCCCTACTCTAAACACTGTAACTGGAGCATAATGTTAATCATACTCTTCTTTACCCTTTACATCTTCGTTATCTAATGGGGGAAACTACAAGTAGTTAAGGGGTTATTTTTAATACTGAAAAATGTAATGACTGTGGTTTTGTTCTTCTGATGATTTGCTAGTTTAATTAAATAAAAAGGAATGTGAAAAGGAAAACTTTCAGAAGCAGAAAGCGATGAAAGAAAAAAAAAAACACCTTATCCTACAAAATACTTAAATTCAGAGACATGGGTCAAAAACACAGCAGCGTGCAAAAGGCTTTGAACAAACACCAGTTGCTCAGGTTCTACACTCAGAGAGGGACTTTAAGACATCATCATGATCCGCAGGTGGTTGTTGCAATTTTGCCTTGTGCTTAGGGTGACCAGACAGCAAATGTGAAAAATTGGGACAGGGGGAGGAGGGTAATAGGAGCCTAAAAAAAAAAAAAAAAAAAAAAAAATCGGGACTGTCCCTATAAAATCGGGACATCTGGTCACCCTGCTTGTGCTTCTCTTCTCCAGTGAAATCTCATGTCTGGACTATAACAGAATTTATGTTCTACAAACCAGAATGAACAATGAGAGTTTAGAGCATCTGGACAAAATGGGTGGCAACTTTCCCTTCCAATGTTTAAATGAAAGGACAGCTTTCAAGCCCAGAAATATCCTCAAGATCCCACTGTCTCAGCAAGAGAATGCCAAAGTAGCCATCCAGCAAATCCTCCGAGAGCTCTTCCATATCTTCAACAACAATCTCACCCAAGCTGCCTGGAATTGGACGTCCATAAAGGAATTCCAGAATGGACTTCACCAGCAGATTGAGAAGCTGGAGACGTGTTTGAGTGCTGAGATGGAAAAGGAGGTAACCTACCCAGGAAATGAGAACCTCCTGCTCACCAGCCTCAAACTGAAGAGATACTTCCAGACAATAGACGATTTCCTGAAAGAAAAGCAATACAGCTGGTGTGCCTGGGAGATCATCCGTGTGGAAATATCCAGATGTTTTCTCATTCTCAACATACTCACAAAGAGACTTGAAAATGAAGGTACCATATTTTCTTTTTTCCTAGAAAAAGTCAAATATTATTTGAATAAAACAGCTGGAGAGAGATGGTTGATAGGTTTATAACTCCTAATACGTAGGACCCAATCTTTCTCCCATAGTAATATTATGCATACAGTTATTTCAAACACATGTTCGAATCTTTTTAGAGTAGCATATAACTTAGTGCTTCTGTACCACACATAATATTCTATATGAAAAATATACAAATATCTCATAACTGCTAACTAATGACAAAAATATCGTTAAGTGATAACTAACCACACAAATATAACTTTGCCCAGTAAGTGTCTAAGCTGGGGAAAAGAACAGTGAGAAGCCCCCTTTCAACAACTGCCTCATTAGACAACTTTCCAGTTCGGACACCAGAAAATGGAGGGTCTGTGTTCACACACTTCTATCCCATCATCTAATTCTGCACATGGGGATTGCCGAGGGTTCTTATTCTGCTTTTCTTTGTTTTATTTACCCCTAAATTCAACAGCTTTAGTAACATCTGGTTAGAAAAAGATGGCCCATATTTGGCATTTGAAACTCTGCGTGTTTGACCCATTCCCCTTTTTCATTCCAGCACATGATGCTTCGAGTAATGATGTTATGAAAACTGCTGCGTGACACCACACCTCCACTGGAGTCCTTCGTCTCTAAGTTGATTCTACAAGAAGCACCTTTCAAGACTCTTTTCAGTCCATCTTGAATTAAGCAAACTGTTAAACTTCAACTGCACTATTTATATACTACTTGCCATTACTGGACTGATTTATTCACATGAGAAAATGTAAAACAGAAGATTTTGCTGAAAATATTGCAGAAGACAACGTAGTATTTGAACCGAAGGAGACAAACATTACTATTTCTTAATCACTGATATGTGTTTGCTCCGAATTTGCCTTGGATTTCCTACATCTCATGCTAAATACCCTCACAAGCTGCCTGGAATGACAGTCGCATGGAAAGATCCTGACATGGACTCATAAGCAAAGGAAACTTCTGGAGGTGTATTTCGCTGCAAGGATAACAAAGAAACAAGAATATCCCAGTTTCTAGGTCATTTATAATTAGGCACTTTTGAATTTTAAACTAGTGCAAATATATATTCTTTTCCTCCACTGTGAAAATATTTTCAGATCATTTTACTGGATTTGTAAAAGTGTTTTTATATTGGTCCATTTATATTTATTCACAATATTAATGTATTGCTTTTAATTATTTTTTTCAGAGGTTTTATAATATTTATAAATAATTTATTTATACAAAATAGCAACCTACAGCAGTAGTGATTTGTATTAATTAGATTTGTTTTTTTTAAAAACAGAGACCCAATAAAAATCTTCTCTTGTTTTACCTTAAGACTCCAGTTCAGCAAAGGACTTGTAAACATTTGCCTAACTTTAAGTCCATGAGCTTCCCTTTGACATAAGTGGTGAAACTTGGGAATATGCTAAAGTACGTTGTGAACATAACCCTGATTCAGCGGTGACTCCATAAGAAAAATAGTTATGGTAATTAGTTTCACTACTCCAACAGATCATACACCACAACCTCAACTCTGCATCTTTTGTGTTTCTGCCTGTTACCAGATTATTTTTCCCCACAATAGTTAATATTTCCTGAAAGCAAAACAAAACAAAATAAAACAAAAACAAAAACTAGCCATTGGACCAAATCTTGTAAGGATCTCTCTCCGCCAAGTTTGGGTATGTAGATAGTATTTTTGAAGAGCTATTTGTCAGTCATAGCACTGTCTAGGATTAATTTAAACCAGACCCAAAATCTGGAGATTTCTTATTTAAAGGTTTTTAAAAGAAGTCAAACAACCACTACATTAAATGTTCAAATAGTAAAAAAAAACAAATTGTGTGTGAATTTTTACAGATTGGCAGCCTGCCTTTGGGAAAACAACAGGAATGCATGTCCCATTTTAAATCCCTTTTGTAACACAATCCAAACTATGGAGTTTCTAATAGGAGACTGTAAATTCTTCACAGTCAACAGATGGCAGCATTGCAGAAGCTTTTGCCCTCGGTTCTCTTTATCTGAGGCAGGGGTCGGCAACCTTTCAGAAGTGGTGTGCCGAGTCTTCATTTATTCACTTTAATTTAAGGTTTCACGTGCCGGTAATACATTTTAATGATTTTTAGAAGGTCTCTCTCTATAGGTCTATATATAATATAACTAAACTAGTGTTGTATTGTAAAATAAACAAGGTTTTCAAAATGTTTAAGAAGCTTCATTTAAAATTAAATTAAAATGTTGATTTTACGTCGCCGGCCCGTTCAGCCCGCTGCTGGTTTGGGTGATTCTGTTCACCTAGGCCAGCAGTGGCTGAGCGGGGCTTGCAACCGGGACCCCGACTGGCAACCGGGACCCCGGCTGGCAAGGGTCCGGCAGCCAGAACCTCAGACCAGCAGTGGGCTGTGGGGGGCCGGCGGCCGGGACCCCAGACTGGCAGTGGGCTGAGCTCAGCCCACTGCAGCTCAGGGGTTCCATCCACCGGCTCCTGCCAGCCGGGATCCCGGCTGCCAGACCCGCTTAGCCCGCTGCGGGTCTGGGGTCCCGGCCCTGCCCACATACAGTGGGCACCTACCTTCTCCCTGGTTCTGGCCCATTCTCTTCCTCTCTCTGCACTGAGCTGAGGGTGAGAGTGCACTGAGCACAGGGCTGGGGGTGAAGGGTCTGGCCAGGAGCTAGAGTGAGGGAGGGGGCTCAGAGTTGGGGCAGGAGGTTTGGGTGCATTTACCTGGGCAGCTCCCATTTGGTGCAAGGGGTGCAGGTGGGAATGTGTGGGGGGGTATGTGTGGGGGTGCCAGAGTCAGGGCTGGGGTCGTGTGGGGGGGTGAAGGAGTCAAGCAGAGGGCTGAGTCTGTATGAGGGGGGTACAGGGCACAGGGCAGGGGCCTGAGGGGGATACAGGGCACAGGGCAGGGGCCTGAGGGGGATACAGGGCTCAGGGCAGAGGGCTGGGTGTGTGTGGGGGGGCAGGGCAGAGGGCTGGAGGGGATATGCCCCATTCCACCCCCCCTTCCCCTAGCCCCGCCCCCGCCATACCCTAGCCCTGCCCCATCCACTCCCTCCTATTTCCTGCCCCCTGACTGCCCCCCTTAGAACTCCCAACCCCCCTGCTCCTTGTCCCCTGACTACTCCTCCTGGGACCCCTGCCCATAACTGCCCCCCAGGACCTCACCCCCTATCTAAGTTTCCCTGCTCCTTGTTCCCTGACTACCCCCCTAGGACCCTACCCCCTACCTGTCCCCTGACTGCCCCGACCCTTATCCACACCCCCGCCCCCAGACAGACCCTCGGGACTCCCATACCTATCCAACCGCTCCCTGCCCCCTGACAGGACACCCAGAACTCCCGACACATATAACCCCCCCTGCTCCCTGCCTGCCCACCCCAACCCCTCTCCACACCCCTGCCTCCTGACAGGACCCCCAGAACTGCCGACTCATCCAACCCCTCCCCCAGCTCCTTGTCCCCTGACCACTCCCTCCAGAGACCCCCCACCCTAACTGCCCCCTGACAGACCCCAGAACTCCCATGCCCCATCCAACCCCCCCTGCTCCCTGACTGCCCCCTCCAGAGACCCCCCGGCCCTAACCACCCCACCCGGGATCCCACCCCCTATCCAAACCCATCCTGCTCCTTGTTCCCTGTCTGCCCCCACCCCTTATCCAACCCCCCCAGACCCCTTACCATGAAGCTCCTAGCAGCATGTTTGGCTCCGCACAGAGCCACACACGCTGCCCCACGGGAGCGGGCAGCCCCATCCCTCAGAGCACTGCGCGCGCGGAGGCATGGCTCCAGGGGCAGGGGGAAGGTAGGGGAGGGGCCGGCGGCTTGCCGCACCGGGAGAGTGGGGCCATTTGCCCACCCCTGCATTAGGGTGTGCCTGGGCACATCTGGCACACCTCGTGCGCACGCCTATGGCCCCTGCCCCCGCTGGGGGGGGGGAGCGGAGAGTGCAGAAGAGAGGCCGGGCTGGGCAGGATTTTTAATGGCACACTGCTGCCTGCCGGGACTCTGGCAGGCAGCAGGGTGCCATTAAAAATCGGCACGCGTGCCATAGGTTGCCGACCCCTGATCTGAGGGGTTCTCAAACATTTCATGATGTGGGCCTAATCTTACAAAAATTGTTCTAATGATCATTTCCCCTCCCATTCAAGATCAGGTAACATTTTTGTGGCAGATACACCAAATGCTTACAGAGAAAAGTAGTACTAGAAATGCATAAAATAATTTTAGTGGTCTTTAAAGGAACGTGCAATCTGCCAGTTCTCTGAAGACCACGACTCAGTACTCCGTGTACTACCACTGATTCATGAACCTCGGTTTGGGACCTGCTGGTTTAGAGGCATGTACAAGGAGTTAACTATTAAAACAAATGCCTATCCTTTCTTATGGTGCAGTTTTTTCCAATAGCTATACAAAGTTCTTTCCTGCCCAAATCTTTCTCCCTTCATTCATTCCTTCATGTAGTTGGAGCCTACCGGTTATATTGACAAAACACAATTATATGAAAATAATGAGAGCAAAATAGACTGAAATGAAAAAGTCTAGGATGACAAAATCACCACCTCCAAAATGTATCTCCCCCTTTCTGGTGGAACATGGCAGTCCTGGTGAAACCTGGGAGCCATACAAACTCTTCAAACTCTAACTACTTCATTACCTGTATAGTGCAGAGAGGAATCTCCTGACATTCATCTCATCATATTGTTTTTAAGCTGTGCTACGTGGAAGAATCCATTCATCTATTGAAGAAGCCATTTGATGATACGTATCATCTAAGATTTCAGGCTTACCCATGGGAAAGCCAACCACAGGGGGATAAAAAGGGAGAAAATGCTACCAATGCATCCTCACTTAAGCTCACCTTTATCCTTCCACTGGCAGGCACGAGGGGAAACATGCAGGTTTGTCTCCAGCCTTCATCATAGAAACAGATGAGCCTCTGGCATTTACACAGAACACAAGGTCTTTTCACACAGAGCTGCAGAGTGTCTGCATTAGTTGTCGGGACCAGTCAGAGCCCCGTTCCGGTCCCTGTCAGCATGGTTCCATTACAGCCATGCAACCAGGGCTTCTTTCAGGCTGCAGTTGCCTCAGACACTCTCTATAAGTGTCATTTCTGTGCAGTTGACATGGCGAGATGCACCCACCAGACCTGTACTAGCACTGCCCCAGCCCAATGCGCATCTGCTCACTCCAGGCCCCGCACATGAATCATAACAATATGGAGAACAACCCAAGAGGGAACTATGTGCAAAAGCATCTGACTCCATGGCACCTCATCTCACCCAACACACACTTCCATGTGGCACAGGTAAGAGTCACAAGCAGAGGGCTCTATCCCTGCACGGATCCTCTGCAGCAGGCTCTGAGGCCCTTGTAGCCAACTTCTCTCAAATAATAGACTAGTTGGTTAGCCTACTTGCTGCAGGGGAGATGAAAGTAGGGGTGCTAGGGTTGAGCAGCTTCAAGTAATATTAGCAAGTGAATGCATGGTCTCCATTAGATACAGGGTTTACAGTTTTGTTCAATGGCTTTCAGCCGCCACACTAACAATTATTCCAGCGCCCTTAAATTGCTGTTACCATACAGATTTACTGAAAAAGATGATTTGGCTCCCCCAACTCCCATCACCCTGTGATTACTCTGTTACCTTACCCGCTCCTAGTATTCATACTATTCATTCCCCTCTCTCCTCAACATCTTCCTCTGGACTTCACCCTGGTGTGGAATAAACATCCCCAACACCCATGGAAAGTAATGTGAAAATGGGGAGCATAGCCCATGGCAATCGGAGGGCTCTGGTAAGTCTGCTTTCTCTGCTTTACAGAAACTTTCATGTAGCAGATACAAAAATCTGAAAGTTCTTAGAAAAGTGCAGCAAGACTTGGGAGACTCTAACCAAATTAATATGTACAAAAATGTTTTCATGGTTTCTTCGTGCGATTTTTCCCCTTTCTAATGTCAGTGAAAAGAGTTTTCTTTTTGGATGAAAACAGATTTTTCTGCCATGATGGAAAAATCCAGCACAACAGTCTGTGCTAGGGGAAGAGAACCAGAAAATGAAATGTGACCACAGGACTAGAAAGCAGCGAATTAAACAGAAAGAAGAAGACTGAAGCCTCCAGAAGGGAAAAATTAAAAAAAAACAGAAAATGATGAAACAAAAATTCGGCTACCAAATATTTATATTCGGAGACATGAAGGAAAGACACAGCAGTCTACGTAGGACCCTCAACAAACTCCAGGCTCACGGTTCCACACAAAGAAAAGGACGGTATCGACATCATCATGACCTCCAGGTGTTTGCTGCATGTTTGCCTCGTACTGCTCTTCTCCACTGAAATCTCATCTCGGCTCTGTACCATGCTTCACTTCCAGCAGAACAAAGTGAACAAAGAGAGCTTGGAGCTTCTGCAGAAAATGAGCGGAAATTTCCCCTCACAATGCATAAATGAAAGGACGGCTTTCAAACCCACCCAGGATGTTGTCCAACTCCCAGTGTCCCAGAAGGAGAATGCCAAGGTGGCAATCCAAGAGATCCTCCAAGAGATCTTCAACATCTTTAGCAAAAACCTCACCCAAAGTGCCTGGGATGGGACATCCATAGTCAGGTTCCAAAATGGACTTTACCAGCAAATTCAGCGGCTGGAGGCATGTTTGAGAGCACAGATGGAGAAGGAATTAACCAACCCAGAAAGCGAGGACCTCCAGCTCACCAGTCGGAGAGTGAAACAATACTTTCAGGGGATAGATGCTTTCCTGAAAGAAAAGCAATTCAGCCTGTGTGCCTGGGAGATCATTCGCATGGAAATACCCAGATGTTTTGTACTGATTGACAAACTCACTAGAAGCCTTAGTAACTAAGGTACAGTACAAAGCTTTTCCCTGGAGTAAATGAACTAACATTAGTGTAATTTTTACAGCTGAACAGAGATAGTGGATATTTTATAACTCTGCTTATACAGGGCTGATCCTTCTTCTACAGGGTCTATGGCCAAATAGCAATAGATTTCCATGGCAGCAGCTTTCGGCTCTTCCTGTCCTGTGCTGGAAATGGATTTGCAATTACAAGGATTTATTTTTGGGGGTTTCTACTATTATTTATTTTTGCACATCTTCATCATCTCTCACATATCAGGACTGTTATGCAGTAGGTAATTGGCAGACCATGCAACAAAGTACACATACGTGGAATCCTTAGGCACCTCACCAGCACTTTGGTCATCAGATAATGATACTTTCCTCCCTCCCACACCACAAAGTACTCTAACGTCGACATATGTAGTGTGTTTCTACGATTATCATCATTGCGATTAATTAATCTGTCCCCATGAGAACTATTTCTAGTATTCCAAGGTTTGAGAAGCTTCCTAGAGACTTTAAAAAAAAATTTACACACTAAATGACTTGCGACCTTATGTGCGGAAAAGATGTTTTCATTTAATTTATTGAGATCAATTCAATGAAAATTATATTTTTTCCCTTTGTGTTTCAGCTACTTCCTATTTCATTTCAGCTATGGACACTGCAACTACTCAGGTTAAAACAGAAGGATGCAGTGGAATCCCTCCTCTCTGCTGATTCTTCCCACGGTGACGTCTAACGCTCCATAACGCTTGACGTATTATGCAATACATTCGCTCTATTATGGAATTCCAATTGCACAAATTACATTTTATGTGATAATATTCTGTTCATTTACTCATTGTTTAAAATGCAAAATGAAGGATATTGATGCAAAAAAGTTACAAGACAATTAAGAATTTTAAAAGAAAGGGTTGGACCTTAAACATTGTTGACATTATGTGTTTGCTATATATTTCTATGGTTCAACTCTTCTCTGATCAAATCTCACCTCTGAACTGTAACATGTAGTATAACCACAGTATAACAGCATAACATGTGTGAACTGGAACAGCTTCCAAACAAAGAGGTGTGGATAATTTTCCTATAATGTCAGAACGAAGAGAGAGATTTCAGGTGGCACCAAGAGGTTCTCAAGTTCTGAGTGTCTCTGAAGGAAAATGCCCAGGGGACAATCCAGGAAATCCTCCAACATATTTCCTGGTGTTTTTGCAAAAATCTCTCCCAAGCGACCTGAGGCAGGAGTTCCATTCAGAGAGTCCAACAGACTTATCAGCCAGCTGGGAATCTGGAGACATGTTTGATTGCAGTGATGGAAGGTGGGACTCTCTGACCAGGAAGGAAGAAAGGACTTTCAGCTCACCAGGATGAAAGTGAAGAGATGCCAAGAGAATACAAGTGGAATTAGAAAGTTTTCAACTATAGGACAAACTCAAAGAAGTTTAGATATTAAAATACCAACCTTTAAAAAAATACTACCTGAAATCAATTAATATTTTATACATGATGTAAAATGAGATGCAGTGGAATTTTAAAAGTTGTTGCTACTATTTGTTCTATTTGTGCATTGTGGAAATATTTTCAGATCATTTTATGATATTTGTAACAGGATATTTATGTCAGTCTACTATTTATTGCTCTTATTTATATTTTATCATAGATTAATTTAATAAATCATCATTTTATACAAAATGGTACCATACAGTGGTACTGATTTCTATTAAAGACCCATTTTAAAAAAATCCAGCAAAAAACTCTATTATTGTTCAGCCTTAAAACCCCAAGTCCAGAAAGTTCTTATGCACGTGATTTATAGTATGTGACCCATCCCACTGATGTTCGTGCTTCCAGTTGGGAACATACTGAGATACATTGATGAATCAGTGTGCAAGTTCACTGTACTTCCATATGAAAAGAGTAGCAATGGGGTGATAATTAGTCTTTCCACTGTAACAATCCATGCACCAGCCCTGACCTCTGCCTCTTTTTCCTCTGCTACTTTTTCCTTAGTTATTTTCCCCTACCAAATAACTTCTTGTTGTGGATGTTTGGTGTAGTAGATAGTTGTGTTGGCGGTGGAGAGAAGAGGGCACTAATCAAGACAGTGTGCACCCTCAGAAACACACTAGTTAAGTTAGCATTTAATTAGCTTGCTCATAACTCCATCAATCAGGTTTGTGTGCATTCACATACCACCTCTCCACAATACATTTACAGCACCACCCCCGACCCCCAAGTATGGGCTTCCATGAATAATTCTCATTTGTGTGCCCCGCACACACAGTCGGTTCCATTATTTTTTTGTGTGTGAGCACAGTACAGACTAAATTCATTCTTGAGTACAACCACAAACAAAATTACATGTGAGTAATGAGAGCAGGAAGAGGCCATTTGTATTAGGATTATCAAAATTTGTCTTTGTCACTTGTAAAATGCAGCCCCCAGTTTGGGGGAATACATCAGTCAGTTACTACCCAGGAACAATACGGAATTCTTCTGAAAAAGTCTAGCTACCCCAAACCTATTCTGTGCTAGAGAGAAACTATTCCCATTCATGCCATCAGTCCTTTAATAGAAAAAGGGCCATGCTGAGTGGACAATTCAGTTGAGCTCTTTGACAGTATCACCCGTATCATAAGGAGCAGCCATGCCTATGGGGAATGCCAGCTCGCATTTCTTAAAAGAGAGGAAAACTCTGTAAATATCCCCCAGTGAGGTTCTCCCACATCCTTCCAATGGTGGGCGGGAAGGAGGAGGAGCAGGTTGGATCCCGCCTTCCTCATGGAAGTGGCTGTCATTCCATCTCCAGACTCAGCAGATTCTATGGTTTCTGCACAGATGACAAAGGTCTCACCTCTTTACGTTACCACCCATTACACTCCCTGCCCCCCATCTTTTCAGTGTCAAGGAGTATTTTCCAGGGCTGCTACAGGCAGCCTCATGTAACCTTCTTTCATGCAAGTTTTGGGCAGCTGGCATGATGACATGCAGCCCACCAGATCTGCAATAGGACGACTACTATGCCTATGTGCTGTTGATATACAGATTTACTGAAACAAATTCTGTTCTTTCATTACCCTGTATTTACTTTGTTGCCTTGGTTTTTCCTGTTAGTATTAATAGTATTCATAAGGGCGGTTTAGGTTGGACATTAGGAAAAACTTCCTAACTGCAGGGTGGAGGGAAGTTGTGGAATCTCCATCATTGGAGATTTTAAAGAGCAGGTTAGACCAACATCTGTCTGGGATGGTCTAGGTAATTGGTCCTGTCAATGCAGGAAGCTGGACTTGATGACCTCTTGAGGTCCCTTCTAGCCTTATATTTCTATGATCCTTTAAAGAGTCCCTGTCAAAGCGTTGAAGCAAAAATGTTGAATTTCTTACAAGAAAGTGCATGTGGAGCCCGGGGGCTCTACCTAAATTAATATGAACAGAAACGTTTTCATATTTTCTGTAAGCGGATCTTCTCTTCTAATTTCAGTGAAACACACTTCCCTGCCATGATGGAAACTCCAACACAACAGTCTGTGCTAGGGCATGAGAACCAGAAAGTGAAATCTGACCACAGGAAGGTATGAGGTTTAAACAAACCAGAAGAATTTTCCTTGTCAAGCCGAGAGAAACGCAAAAATTAAAAAAAGACAAGGGACCAGCAGTAATGGTGAACACTGAATTAGATTTAAAAAAAACAACAACCAAACTTTGAATTATTACATCCCAGTGACACACACATGATAAGAATACATGGTATGACTTTTCTTCATAAGCGCTTTTTAACCACACTGTAAACCACATCCATCTGTGTGGGTACCTCTGTCGAACATGGATTACTAACTGCATTGTATTTTCAGATTTGTTGACAGTAAGCAAAGGTTCCTTTTTTCCAGTGTCCAAGACACCACTTTCCCTGGCATCAACATTTTAAGTGTTCTTTTTAGACTACATGATATCTGAAAAGTGCACATGAACCAATATTTTCTGAGGGCCATAGTTACTCCTGCATTAAGCAACTTTAAAAATATACCGACACTATTTCCCTCTCTCAAATGAGCAGGGTATGAAGGAGAATTATAGGTTTACAGGAGATTTGTATGTTTTGCAGTGACCATCCAGAAAATGGACAGTTTCCTTCTGCTAGTTAAGAGGATGAAATGTAGATTTATAAATAAAAGTATAGTTTAAAATGCGGCTGTACTTTTAAAAGGAGATTGCTATAAAAAAATCATACTGTGGGAGCACCATATTTAGTGTTTCTAATTGCCTTCTGATGACATATGATGAGATAACTGGCTCTGTGGATATGGGGAAAGCGGTGGATGTGATATATCTTGACTTTAGCAAAGCTTTTGATAGGGTCTCCCACAGTATTCTTGCCAGCAAGTTAAAAAAGTATGGATTGGATGGATGGACTATAAGGTGGATAGAAAGCTGGCTAGATTGTTGGGCTCAATGGGTAGTGATCAATGGCTGCATGTCTAGTTGGCAGCCGGTATCAAGCGGAGTGCCCCAAGGGTAGGTCCTAGGGCTGGTTTTGTTCAATATCTTCATTAATGATCTGGAGGATGGCGTGGACTGCACCCTCAGCAAGTTTGCAGATGACACTAAACTGGGAGGAGTGGTAGATACACTAGAGGATAGGGATAGGATACAGAGGGACCTAGACAAATTAGAGGATTGGGCCAAAAGAAATCGGATGAGGTTCAACAAGGACAAGTGCAGAGTGCTGCACTTAGGACGGAAGAATCCAATGCACTGCTACACACTAGGGACCGAATGGCTAGGCAGCAGTTCTGCAGAAAAGGACCTAGGGGTTACAGTGGACGAGAAGCTGGATATGAGTCAACAGTGTGTCCTTCTTGCCAGGAAGGCTTATGGCATATTGGGTTGTATAAGTAGGAGCATTGCCAGCAGATCGAGGGATGTGATCATCCCCCTCTATTCGACACTGGTGAGGCCTCATCTGGAGTACTGTGTCCAGTTTTGGGCCTCACACTACAAGGAGGATGTGGAAAAATTGGAAAGAGTCCAGTGGAGGTCAACAAAAATTATTAGGGGGCTGGAGCACATGACTTATGAGGAGAGGCTGTGGGAACTGGGATTGTTTAGTCTGCAGAAGAGAAGAATGAGGGGGATTTGATAGCTGCTTTCAACTACCTGAAAGGGGGTTCCAAAGAGGATGGATCTAGACTGTTCTCAGTGGTACCAGATGACAGAACAAGGAGCAATGTTCTCAAGTTGCAGTGGGGGAGGTTTAGGTTGGATATTAGGAAAAACTTTCATTAGGAGGGTGGTGAAGCAGTGGAGTGGGTCACCTACGGATGTGGTGGAATCTCCTTCCTTAGAGGTTTTTAAGGTCAGGCCTGACAAAGCCCTGGCTGGGATGATTTAGTTGGGGATTGGTCCTGCTTTGAGCAGGGGGTTGGACTTTAGCTTTTCTTGTTAGAGTTCAGATTTTTAAATTTCTCTCTCTTATAAATATTCCCTCCTAAGCTTCAACTTGCCATGAAATGCACACTCAGAACTCTCAGGGGAGACTGGGGTGTATAAGCATTGGGTCCTCTATTGTACATAAATATACTGTGTAAACTTCATTCTTCAAAGTGACACTTCCAAGTAGTTTGGGCACAAACTCTGTATGATAATAAAAGAAAGCGTGTGAGGAGATGGGGGAGTGAGATGTGGCAGAACTAATAAACAAATATTCTTATGTTTTCTTCCTTTCCTTTTTTAAAATTAAGATAAAAATTATTTTCTATTTTTGGATTGAAAACCATTCTCCTTCACTGATGGAAACTCCAGCACGACAGCCTAGTGCTATGGCATGAAAAACAGAAAGTGAAACTTGCTACAGAATGTGTAGCTCATTCAACAGACCACTTCGGTTTCAGTGTTTAAGCCCAGAAAAAACACACATTGAAATGAAAAAGGAAAAAAAAAAAAAGCATAAATGGTGAAAGTCAATCACATTTGAAACTATAAACCTCATTCATTCATGTCAGGCTCTCTAGCATATTTATTACCTACCACATCTTTTTGGACAACTCCCTTCCATGTCACTACAGTACATCCCGGGGAATTACTCAGAAGTGCCCAACAAGATAACGTGTTCATACAATTCAACCAAATCTCTTAATCAGCTTTTTCACAGCTGGTATCAGGTTCCTAAGTAGAGCTCCCAGTTTCTCAGTGCCCTCTGTCCATCCTCTGGTAATCCCTACACACAAGGTTTTTCTCCCTCATTTTTCAAATGGCCAGGAAATTGCATGAGATTAATAGTTGTCTGGCCCCAGTCTCCACAGGAATTCTTTCCATGCCTTATCAAATTTTCAGAGGTCCCTACGGCATTACTCCCTCCCAAAGCTTGGAAGGAAGGAAGGAGACAGCTACAGCATAGCAGGTTTTTATGATTTTCAGTGTCACACCAGCTAGGGAAAAAGAACGATGAGTACTTGTGGCACCTTAGAGACTAACAAATTTATTTGAGCATAAGCTTTAGTGGGCTAAAATCCACTTCACTGGATTCATGCAGTGGAAAATACAGTAGGAAGATACACACACAGAGAGAGAGAACATGAAAAAATGGGTCTTGCCATACCAACTATAATGAGACTAATTAAGGTGGGCTATTAGTCTCGTTATAGTTGGTATGGCAAGACCCATTTTTTCATGTCCTGTGTGTGTGTGTGTGTGTGTGTAGCTATATCTTCCTACTGTATTTTCCACTGCATGCATCCAATGAAGTGGATTCCAGCCCACTAAAGCTTATGCTCAAATAAATTTGTTAGTCTCTAAGGTGCCACAAGTACTCCTCGTTCTTTTTGCTGATACAAACTAACACGGCTACTACTCTCGAACCTGTCAGCTAGGGAAAGTTTTCCATCTGCTGGTGAAGTGAAGAAGCAGCAGCTTTACACATCACTCCACTGCTCTGATTTGCAGGGTCTAGCAAAAAGAAGCTCTGCATTAGTTCGCCCCCTCCCCGCATCTTCCCAAATTCACTGTTATCACTTCAATGCATGGCTAATCTTACTAAGGTAACAGACATTCATACCTAACAATGCTAGCTACAGGTACTTGGGAGTAGACAGACAGGTCCCTACTCTGACCTGTAACTGTATGATAACTGTTAATCATCACTCTTCTTAGCCTTTACATTTTCCTTTATCTAATGGGGAAGGGGGGTACCTAAGGAAAGAAATGTAGGGTTTCATTAATATTTAAAAAGGGACTCTTTTTGGTTTTGTTCTTCCGATTGTTTGTTCACTTCCTTAAATAAAAAGTAGGAAACTGAAAGTAAAAACTTCAGGCATGGAATACCTTGAACACCAGAAAGTGATGAAAGAAAAACTCTCTCCTACATAATACTAACATTCAGAGACATGGGGCTAAAACACAGAACTCTGACAAAGACCTTGAACAGGCACCAGTTGCTCACGTTCTGTACAAACACAGGGAATCTCAGACATCATCATGATCAGCAGGAGTTTGCTGCAATTTTGCCTCATGCTGCTCTTCTCCAGTGAAATCTCATGTCTGGACTGTAACAGGCTTCATGTTCTACAAACCAGAATGAACAGCGACAGTTTAGAGCGTCTGGAGAAAATGGGTGGAAACTTTCCCTTCCAATGTCTAAATGAAAGGACAGCTTTCAAGCCCAGAGATATCCTCAAGATCCGACTGTCCCAGCAAGAGAATGCCAAGGTAGCCATCAAGCAGATCCTCAAAGAGCTCTTCCATATCTTTAACAACAATCTCACCCAAGCTGCCTGGGATGGGACGTCCATAAAGGAATTCCAAAATGGACTTCACCAGCAGATTGAGAAGCTGGAGACGTGTTTGAGTGCTGAGATGGAAAAGGAGATAACCTACCCAGGAAATGAGACCATCCTGCTCACCAGCCTGAAACTGAAGAGATACTTCCAGACAGTAGACGATTTCCTGAAAGAAAAGCAATACAGCCAGTGTGCCTGGGAGATCATCCGTGCGGAAATATCCAGATGTTTTCCAATTCTCGACATACTCACAAAAAGACTTGAAAATGAAGGTACCATATATTTATTTTTCCTAGAAAAAACTCAAATAATATTATATGAATAAAACAGCTGAAGAGAGATGGGTCATAATTTTATAATTCTTATTATTAATAGGGCCCAATCTTTCTCCCATAGCTGTACGGGTGAAATTACTATTTCAATCTCATGTTAATAAAACGGTTTTAGAGTAGCATATAGTTTAGTGGTTCTTTACCGCACACAATATTCTATATGAAAAAATATACAAGTATATCATAACTGTTAACTAATGGCAAAATATCATCCTTTAAGAATTAACCATACCAAATATAACTTTGCCCAGTAAGCGGCTTAGTTGGGGAAAACAGCAACAAGCCCACTTTTAACAACTGCCTAGTAAGAGAAAATCCCAATCAGGACACCAGAAAATTGACGGTCCGTGGGCACACACTTCTATCCCACCATCTAATTCTGCCAGTTACTTCTGCACATAGGGATGGCCAAGGCTACTTATTCTGCTTTTCTTTGTTCTGTTTACCTCTATATTTCAACAATTTTGGTTAAAAAAAATTTCCACAAGATCATAGGTGCACTAAGGCTCAGAATTTATGATTTGACATCTGGTTAGAAAAAGATGGTCTATATTTGGCATTTGAAACTCTCCATGTTTGAGCTATTCCCCTTTTTTATTTCAGCATGTGATGCTTCATGCAATGATGTTATGAAAACAGCTGAATGAAACTACATCTCCACTGGAGTGGTTTGTCTCGAAGTTGATTCTACAAGCAGTTCCTTTACCAGACTCTTATCAGTCTGTCTTGCATTAAAACAACTCCTACAGCACTCCAATTGCACAATTTATATTCTTGCCATTACCAGACTGATTTACTCACATGAGAAAATGTAAAACAAAAGATATTGCTGAAAATATGCCAGAAGACAACATAGTATTTGAACCAAAGGAGAAAAACCTTACAATTTCCAAATCATTGATGTTACGCGTTTGCTCAGAATTTTCCTTGGGCTACTCTTAAAAATGAAATCCCACCTCTGAACTGTAACTGGCTTCGCTTCAGCATAACAAATGTGAACGAGGTCAACTTCCAAACAAAACGGAAGGATAATTTTCCTGTAAATTCAGAAAGAAGAGAGACTTTATGTGGCCCCAAAAGGTTCTCAAGCCTTAGCAGAGACAGACTGCCAAGTGGCTGTCCAGAAAATCCTCAAACAGATTTGCTACATCTCGTGCCACATTCCTTCCCTAGCTGCCTGGAATGACAGTCCCATTCAAAGATCCAAACATGGACTCATAAGCAAATGGAGTTTCTGGAGGCCTGTTTCACTGCAAGAATAAAAAGCAAAGAGCATCCCAAATTCTAGGTCATGTATAAGTGCACTGGAATTATAAACTAGTGAGACTATATATATCCTCCTCCTGCACTGTGAAAATATTTTCAGATCATTTTGCTAGATTTGTAACAGTATTTTGGTGTTGATCTACTTTTATTTATTTATAATATTTATTTATTGCTCTTATTTATCATTTTCAGATGTATTTTATATTTATAAATAAATATTTATTTATACAAAATAGCAGCCTACTGCAGTAGTGATTTGTATTAATTATATATTTAAAAAAGCAAAGACCCAATAAAAATATTGTCTTGTTCTGCTTTAAGACTCCAGTTCAGCAAAGGACTTGTCAACATTTACCTAAGGTTAAGTGCACGAGTCTTATGTTCACGTGTGGAAGTACCTTGTAAACATAAACCCTGATTCAGAAGTGACTCCAGAGGAAAATAGGTATGGTAATTAATTTTACCACTCCAACAGACCACAAACCACAACCTCAGTTCTGCAGCTTTTACATTTCTTCCCATTACTAAGATAATTTTCCCCCCACCACTTGTAGCTGTGGGTGTATGCTTCAGTAGCTGATTGTGATGAAATAGGCTGGTTTGTAAGGACCAGTTAAAAGGGTGATAGAGAGATTGGCATTCCGAGGGGGGTTGTCATGATACAAAATTGCTTGCCTCTCCCTCCCACTAATGAGATGTGCGTGTGAACTTCCTCCCAATTAGTCAGGTTTCCATATACTCAGGCTCCCTATCCACCACCTTTCAGACTTGTGTGGGCCTAATTTCCCCCCCACCAGTCAGACAGACTTGGGTACACTTGCCTCACAAATGACAGCAATCAAGCTTGCATGTACCCAATCCCTCCTGCTAAGGTTTGTAAGCACCTGGGGCTACCCTTTTTGCCTTCCCCTTACTGCCCCAAAATCAAGCACGTGCTCATGGACTGCATATTCCACCAACAACCACCAGTTTTATGAGCACAGTGCATCAAAATTTCAGTTGTAATGTGAATAATGACTAAAAATACCCTAAACCCAATAATTAAAAATTTGAAAAACAAAAAAACAAAACAAAACTAGGCGTTAGACCAGACCTAGTGAGGAAGGATCTACCTCTCTGCCAAATCTGGGTACGTAGATAGTATTCTGAAGCGCTACTAGGCAATCCTAGCACTGCCTAGGACAAATTTAAGCCAGACACTAAATCTGGAGATTTCTTATTTAAAAGTTTTTAAAAGAAGTCAAACAGCCACTACATTAAATGTTCAAATAGTATAAAAACAAATCATGTGTGAATTCTCACAATGATTGTCAATTTGCCTTTAGGGGAAAAACAGGAACATATTCCCTACTGGAAATCCCTTTTATAATGCAACCAAAAATACGGAGTTGCTAATAGGAGCCTCTGTACATTCAAAGTCAACAGATGGTGCCACTGCAGAAGCCTTTAAAATTATGGATACATCCTATCTCCTAGAACTGGAAGGGACCTTGAAAGGTTATTGAGTCCAGCCCCTGCCTTCACTAGCAGGACCCAAGTACTGATTTTACCCCAGAACCCTAAGTGGCCCCCTCAAGGATTGAACTCACAACCCTGGGTTTAGCAGGCCAATGCTCAAACCACTGAGCTATCCCTCCCTCTGCTTGTTTTCCCTCTGGGGTTCTAAAACAGTTTATGATGTGGGCCTAATCTTACAAAAATTGTTCTGTGGACCATTTCCCCACCTATTCGAGATCAGGTAACACCTTCGTGGCAGGTACAGCAAATGCTTAAAAAAAAAAAGTAGAACTAGGAACGCATTTATAGTAATTTCAGTACTAGGAATGTGGGATCAGCCAGTTCCCTGAAGACCACCATCAGGTCCTCCATGTGCCACCACTGATACATGAACCTCAATTTGGGACCTGCTGGTTTAGAGGCATGTACAAGGAGTTAACTCTTAAAACAAATGCCTATTCTTTCTTATGGTGCAGGGTTTTTCAGTAGCTGTGCCTATCAGTGGTAGTAGTTCTTTCCTGCTCAAGTCTCTCTGCATTCATTTTATATTGACAAAACACAATTACATGGAAATGAGAGCAAAAAAAAAAAAAATAGACTGTATAAACAAGTCAAGGATTATAAACGGATTGGTTCACAACCTCCAAAATGTATCCCCCTCTCTGGTGGTACGTGGCAGTAACAGAGTATGTGGGAGCCATATAAATTCTTCTTCAAAGTCTAACTAATTCATTACCCCTATGGTGCAGAGGGGAACCTCCTGACAATCATTTCATCACACAGTTTTTAAGCTGTGCTACATGAAAGAGTCAATTCATTTCTTTAAGAAGCCATTTGATGAGTTCTATCATCTATGATTTTAGGCCTTCCTGTGGGAAAGCCAACCACAGGGGGATAAACAGGGAGGAATATGCAACTAATAGATCCCCACTTAAGCTCTCCTTTATCCTTCCATTGGTAGGCAGGAGGAAATAGTGACTGGTTTGTCTCCAGCTTTCATCATAGAAACAGAGGCGGCTCTGGTTTCTGTACGGAACACAAGGTCTTTCCACACAATGTAATTTTTGTGCCGCTGACATTGCGAGCTACTCCCACTAGCACTGCCAGAGCCAGGGCCGGCTCCAGGGTTTTGGCCACCCCAAGCATCAAAAAAAAAAAAAAAAAAAAAGCCGCGATCGGATCTGCGGCAGCCCTTCAGCGGGAGGTCCTTCGCTCCGAGCGGGAGTGAGGGACCGTCCGCCGAATTGCTGCCAAATAGCTGGACCTGCCGCCCCTCTCCGGAGCAGCCGCCCCAAGCACCTGCTTGCCAGGCTGGTGCCTGGAGCCGGCCCTGGCCAGAGCCCAATGCACGTATGCTTGCTAAAGGCCCCCCAGGTGGCTCATAACTGTACGAAGAACAACCCAAGAGGGAAGTATGTGGAAAAGCGTCTTACTCCCTGGTTCCTTATCTCACTTCCATGTGGAACAGGTAAGAGACCCATGCAGATGGCTCTATCCCTGTACGGATCCTCTGCAGCACGCTCTGAACAGTTTGTAACTAACTTTCCTCAACCAATAGATTAGCTGTTTGCATACATACTGCAGGGGAATTGGAACTGGGGCACTGGGGTGCTCAGCAGGCAGTAATATTACTAAGCGAATGCATGGTTTCCATCATATATGGAGTTCACAGTTTTGTTCAATGGCTTTCAGCATCCCCACTATAAAAATTGTTCCAGCACCTGAATTGCTGTTACCATAGGCGCCAACTCTGTGGGTGCTCCAGGGCTGAAAAAATGAAAAAAATTAGTGGGTGCTTAGTACCCACCGGCAGCCAGCTCCCTCCCTTTCCCCCTGTGCCTCCCATCCGCCAGCAGCCCTGCTGATCAATTTCTCCCCCTCCCTCCCAGCACCGCCCACCCACCACAATCAGCTGTTCCACGGCATGCAGGAGGCACTGGGAAGAGGGGGAGGAGCGGGGATGGGGCACACTCAGAGGAGGGGCAGAAGTGGGTGGGAAGAGGCGAGGAAGGGGTGGGGTGAGGGTGGGAAGAGGCAGGGCAGCAGCTTGGGGAAGGGGTGAGGGCAGGACATGGGGAGGAGCGTAGGCGGGAAGAGGCAGGGCGGGGGTGGGAGCTTGTGGAAAGTGGGCGGGTGGGGCCGCGGGCAGAGCGGGGGTGGGGTGGGGTTTGAGCACCCCTGGGGCCTGGAGGAAGCCAGCACCTGTGGCTGTTACCATACAGATTTACTGAAAAAGATGATTTTTGGCTCACCCAGCCCCCATGCCCATTATCCTGTGTTTACTTTGTTACCTTAGCCTGTCATCGTATTCACACGACTTATTTCCCGCTCTCCTCAACATCTTCCCCTAGACTTCACCCTGGTGTGGAATACACATCCCCAACACCCACAGAAAGTAACCAGAGAATGGGGAGCGTAGCCCATGGCAATCTGGGGGCTCTGGTAAGTCTGCTTTCTCTGCTTTACAGAAATTTTCATGTAGCTGATGCAAAAATCTGAAATTTCTTACAAAAAGTGCAGGAAGAGTTGGGAGGCGCTAACCAAATTAATATGCCCAGAAATGTTTTCATGGTTTCCTTATGTGATTTTTCCTTTCTAATGTCAGTGAAAATAGTTTTCTTTTTGAATGAAAACACATTTTCCTGCCATGATGGAAAAATCCAACAGTCTGTGCTAGGGAAAGAGAACCAGAAAATGAAATGTGACCACAGGAAACGAAGAGGTTAAAACAAAGGAGAAGGGTTTCCCTGCCTATGCCAAGGGGAAAGCAAAAGTTAAAAGAGAAGGAACCAGTAAAAATGGTGAACACTGATTTTGATTTTTAAAAAATTCTTTGAATTATTACAACCAAGGGACATGCCTTATAAAAATACAAAGCATGACTTCGGTTTTGTTCAACATCTTTATTAATGATCCGGATGAGGGGATGGGTTGCACCCTCAGCAAGTTCGCAGATGACACTAAGCTGGGGGGGGGGGGGGGGGAAGAGGTAGATATGCTGGAGGGTAGGGATAGGGTCCAGAGTGACCTAGACAAATTGGAGGATTGGGCCAAAAGAAATTTGATGAGGTTCAAACAAAGACAAGTGCAGAATCCTGCACTTAGGACGGAAGAATCCCATGCACCGCTACAGGCTGGGAACTGACTGGCTAAGCAGCAGTTCTGCAGAAAAGGACCTGGGGATTATAGTGGACAAGAAGCTGGATATGAGTCAGCAGTGTGCCCTTGTTGCCAAGAAGGCTAATGGTACATTGGGCTGCATTAGTAGGAGCATTGCCAGCAGATCGAGGAAAGTGATTATTCCCCTCTATTCGGCACTGGTGAGGCCACATCTGGAGTACTGCATCCAGTTTTGGGCCCCTCACTACAGAAGAATGGATGTGGACAAATTGGAGAGAGTCCCGCAGAGGGGGGCTGGAGCACATGACTTACGAGGAGAGGCTGAGGGAACAGGGCTTGTTTAGTCTGCAGAAGAGAAGAGTGAGGGGGGGATTTGATAGCAGCCTTCAGTTACCTGAAGGGGGTTTCAAAGAGGATGGAGCTCGGCTGTTCAGTGGTGGCAAATGACAGAACAAGGAGCAATGGTCTCAAGTTGCAGTGGGGGATGTCTATGTTGAATATTAGGAAAAACTATTTCACTAGGAGGGTGGTAAAGCACTGGAATGGGTTGCCTAGGGAGGTGGTGGAATCTCCATCCTTAGAGGTTTTTAAGGTCCGGCTTAGTAACTAACTCACTAGAAGGCTTAGTAACTAAGGTACAGTACAAAACTTTTCCCTGGAGTAAATGAATTAACATTAGTGTCAATTATACAGCTGAACAGAGATAATGGATATTTTATAACTCTGCTTATATAGGGCCTGATCCTTCTTCTATAGGATCAGTGGCCAAATAGCAATTGATTTCCATGGCAGCAGCTTTAGGCTCTTCCTGTCCTGTACTAGAAATGTATTTTCAGTGACATGGATTTATTTTTCTGTGTTTCTACTATTATTTATTTTTGCACATCTTCACAATCTCATACCTATCAGGTGCTGTTATGCAGTAGGTAATTGGCAGACCATGCAACAAAATACACATATCTGGAATCCTTAGTCACCTCACCAGCACTTTGGTCATCAAGTAGTGATATTCCCCCTCCGCCCAAGTACTGACAGTTACATATGTAGTGTGTTTCTATGATTATCATTTTTCAATTCATTCATCTGTCCTCATGAGAACTATGTCTTGTATTCCAAGGCTTGGGAGGCTTCCTGGATCCATTTATAAAAAATATGACCAACATACTAAAAGACTTATGAGATTCTGATGTGAAGAAATGATATTTTCATTTAAGTAATTGAGATTAATATAACGGAAATTATAATTTTCCCTTTTGTGTTTCAACCAATTCCCATTTCATTTCAGCTTCGGATGCTGCAACTACTGAGGTTAAAACAGAAGGATGCAGTGGAATCCCTCCTCTCTGCTTATTCCCACAGTGACTTGTAACACTCCATAACGCTTGACCTTGCATTATGCAACTGACTCCCTATTATGGAAGTCCAACTGCACAAATTACATTTTATGTGATAATATTCTGTTCATTTACTCAGTGTTTAAAATGCAAAATCATAGAATCAGAGGACTGGAAGGGACCTCAAGAGGTCATCTAGTCCAGTCCCCTCATGGCAGGACTAAATATTATCTAGGCCATCCATGAGAGGTGTTTGTCTAACCTGCTCTTAAAAATCTCCAATGACGGAGATTCCACAACCTACCTCTGCAATTTATTCCAGTGCTTAACCACCCTGGCAGTTAGGAAGATTGTCCTAATATCCAATCTAAACCACCCCTCCTCCAATTGAAGTTCATTGCTTCTTGTCCTATCCTCAAACGTTAAGAAGAACAATTTTTCTCCCTCCTACCTCCTTGCAGTAACCTTTTATGTACTTGAAAACCGTTATGAATGAAGGATAATCGATGCAAAGTTACGAGAATTAAGAATTTTAAAAGAAAGGATTAGTCCTTTAACATTGCTGATGTGTTTGCTGTATATGTATGTGCTTCAACTTTTCTCTGATCAAATCTCATCTCTGAACCCTAACATGCAGTATAACCACAGTATAACAGCATAACACATGTGAACCAGAACAACTTCCAAAAAAAATGCTATAATGTCAGAATGAAGAGAGAGATTTTGGGTAGTCCCAAGAGGTACTCAAGCCCTGAGTGTCACTGAAAGAAAATGCCCAGATGACAATCCAGGAAATCTTCCAACACATTTCCTGCTGCTTTTGCAAATAATCTCTCCCAAGCTACCTGAGGTGGGACTTCCATTCAGAGATTCGAACCTAGACTCATCAGCAAGGTAGGCATCTGGAAACATGTTTGGTTGCAATGATAGGAAATGGGACTCTCTGACCAGGAAGAAAGCACCAAGAGCTTATGAGGATGAAAGTGAAGAGATACCAATTATTTCCTAACAGAGAAGCAGTTCAGCCTCAGTGCTGGCAAGAGAATCCAAGTGGAATTAGAAAATGTTCAATTATAGGACGAACTCACAAGGAAGTTTGGAAACCAACATTTTTAGAAGAAGTACTATCTGAAAGCTATTAATATTTTATATATCCTGTGAAATGAGATGCTGTGGAATTTTAAAAGACGTTGCTAATTTTTATTTAACCAAAAAATAATAAAGCCCTTTTGCTCCCGCTATGGGGAAGAGCTGAGAAAGGAAAGGGGAAAAAAAAGAAATTAGATGTTGCCACAAGCTAACTAAAAAACATGTGCACAAACCACTTAAGAAACAAAAATACAATCCTGTTCTTAAAAAGGTAAATTTTATTAAACAAATAAAAAGAGAAAAACCTAATTGTGTCTTGCTACATGCTTCTTCATTTACTTACATATCCGGGGTTTCAAATGAGTAGTTTCTAGATAATAAACAGATGATTTTAGACACCTGGACCGAAGCTTCATACAGCATAACTGCTGCCTTCTCCGCCTCTCCAATTGAGAGAACGGACAGACAAAAAAAGGGAGAGCTTTTCGTCAATTTCAAAAAGTTCTAGCTACCTTCCCCCCTTCATTTTGAACAACATTTTTATGAAACCGGCC
>NW_020699449.1:2416348-2485992 GCF_002925995.2 Terrapene triunguis | reverse complement strand
CGGCGGGCCGGCCCCCCTCTGGCCTTGCGGCCATCGGCGGGCCGGCCCCCCTCTGGCCTTGCGGCCATCGGCGGGGCGCCAGGCTGCAGCCTGGGCAGTAGGAACAGGTGGCGTGGCTGCTCCCCCCTAGCGGCGCTGCCTCCTTTGTAGGGCTGCTGTCCTCCCTGCGCCGCGCTGGCTCCTCCATGGCTGGGGCTTGGCGCCTGTGACAATGCGGTTCTGGCGGAGAGTGCCAACTGCGAGTGCCAACTCGGGACAAATTGCTCAAATAGGGCAGTTACAGCCCAAGGCTGGGGTTTTTTCCACCTCTAAGGCAAACCAAACCAGCCAGACTAGGAGGACTTCGGTCTCACCCCACTGGCTAACCGCAAGTCTCACAAGCAATCTCCTTAGACACTCCAGTTTCCCAGTATCACCACCAGTGCCACTCGTTATGGGGACAAATGGTTATGGAAACCAATACCCCAGTAAAAGAAAAATGTTCTCCTGATCCCAAAAGGACCAAGCCCCAGACCCAGGTCAATATACAAATCAGATCTTACCCACAAATCACGCTGTTGCCAATCCTTTAGAATCTAAAATCTAAAGGTTTATTCATAAAAGGAAAAAGATAGAGATGAGAGTTAGAATTGGTTAAGTGGAATCCATTACATACAGTAATGGCAAAGTTCTTGGTTCAGGCTTGCAGCAGTGATAGAATAAACTGCAGGTTCAAATCAAGTCTCTGGAATACATCCCCCGCTGGGATGGGTCCTCAGTCCTTTGTTCAAAGCTTCAGCTTGTAGCAAAGTTCCTCCAGAGGTAAGAAGCAGGATTGAAGACCAGATGGAGATGAGGCATCAGCCTTTTATAGGCTTTTCCAGGTGTAAGAACACCTCTTTGTTCTTACTGTGGAAAATTACAGCAAAATGGAGTCTGGAGTTACATGGTCCAGTCCCTGCATACTTTGAGTCTCAAGGCATATTTGCCTTTTCTCAATGAGTCTATTGTATAGCTGATGGTTCTTAATGGGCCATCAAGCAGGCGAGGCAGAGCTAACACCAGCTTGTCTGGGATGTCACCCAGAAGCATAGCATAAGTTTGCAATACAGACAGTATAGAGCCAATATTCATAACTTCAACTATAAAACTGATACACCCATATAGACAGCATAATTATAACCTGTAAACCATAACCTTGTCTTAGACACCCCATTTGACCCCCTTTATACAAGATTTGGGTGCCACTACAGGACCTTGGTTGCAACAATGATCTATACGGTCCCAGATTATATCAATAACGTCACAGCGCCCCCACAAGCCGATGCTCTGGCTCTCTGGTTCCTCCGGAAGGCAGCTCCTGCTCTTCTCTGCCAAGCCAGGGCACCGCTTTTTGGCGTCCCCAACCACTTGGCGCCCTAGGCGACTGCCTAGTTTTGCACCAGTCCTGTCCCCACCTTGCACTTCCCAGCTTTTATAGTCAGACCTGCATCCCGGAGCCAGTCCGGCACTTGTTTAACCTGGGACACATGGTCCTCCCAGGTCTGGCTAAAAACACTGATATTATCACTATATGCCAGGGCAAAATTCTCCCTCCCCTTGATTAACTGGTCCACCAGTGTGAAAAGGGGATGCTGAATGCTCCAAGGTCAGAATCAGGAAGGTTGAAGCTGTGTAAGCTTCTTGACCTGGAGATAGTATGCTCAAAGAGAGGAGGCATGCTCCCCCAGAGTCCTGACTGGCTTCGTACGGAGTAGTTCCACAGCATCGCCCGGTGACTCTGTGACAACTGGTGGCAGTGGTAGGATCAAACTGCACCCTGTGGACAGAGCATCCTGCAGTAAGTGACTGGAGAGCAGTAAAACAAAGGGGGATTAGCGAGAGATGTGCATGCTGGAGGCTCCGAGAGGTGCGGCTTAACCCCCGAGAAGGGCTGTCGCACTTAAGGGGTTCCTCCCAGGGCTCGTGGGGAGCTGAGAAAGCACAGGCCTGTGAGTCCGTGACCCCTTGGGAACAGTATGGAGATAGCCTATAACCATCTCCTTAAGAAGGACGTCGTAGAGCTGTGCAGAGAGAGAAAGAGGGCTGCGCACTGAAAAATTCACCAAGGCACAGGTGATTGCCCAGGTGGAAGAGAATGATCGCTCTAAGGAGCCGGTTCCTGAGCCAGCTGGGGCCACAAAAGAGGCTGGGAGCAGCCAGGCAGTCCCAGGGGTCATCCCAGTCACCGACCCAACCAGGGATGTGGGAGGGGCTTAAAGCAGCCAGGCAGCCCCAGGATCCACCTTCCTGACCAGCAGGGCATCTTCCCGACCAAGTTCCCCGTTGGTGGAGCTGAGACGGTTGGAGTTGGAAATGGGACTGAAACCGAAAGAGCTGGAGGACCGTGAGAAGGAACGGGAGGACCGTGGGCGACAGAGGCACATGAACTGGTGATGGCGGAGCTGAGAGACCCCTACCATGATGAACGGGGATGGGCCCAAGGTGGCTAAGCCCACAGGGAACTCTGATATCAAAGTGCTGCCTCAGTTTAAGGAAGGGGATGATATAGATGCCTTCCTCACTGCCTTTGAGAAGGCCTGCAATGTGCACCAGGTTGACCCTGCAAACAGGCTTCATCATCTCAACCCCGTACTGGGTCCCAAAGCCACAGAGATGTTCAGCCAGATGGATGAGGTGGAAGCAGGGGACTATGAACTGTTCAAACAAGCCCAGCTGCGCAAGTTGGAGCTGACCCCCAAGGCATACAGGAAAAAGTTTGAGTGTGCAAAAGACCCAGGGGATGACCTATCTGGAACTGGTCACGCTGATGGGGGAAATACACCTGCAAGTGGGTGAATGGGGCTGGGGCACAGACCAAGGAGGACATGATTGAACTAATGGGGCTGGAGCGACTATATGAACTCTGTCCCCCTGACCTGAGGATCTGGTTTGTGGACAAGAGGCTGAAGGACCTGCGCCGCACAGGGCTGCTGGCTTACGAGTTTGTAGACAGCAGGTCGGGATATGGAATGGAATCCCAGGGGGACAGGCCCACATCAGTGCAGAAGCGTTATCACTCAGGGACTTCCCTGAAGGGATTGTCAGGTAAATCCCTTCCAAGAGGCACAGCCAATACCAGAGCTGACCGACCGGCCCCAGGGGACCAACGGGACCTGAGGTGTAATTACTGTGAGCAGTGGGGCCACAGATGGGCCGCGTACCAAAAGCTCAGGGACAGGATGTGCAAACTGAGCCCTCACAGAGTTAACTGGGTGGGACCCCAGCAGGAGGAGGGGTTGGCTCCCCAGGTGGAAGGGGCTGGCAGTTTAGCAGTGGCCCAAGAGGGAGGAGTCTCCCAGGCCAGCTCCTCGGGGAGGCTTAATGCTCTGGATTCAAAGTTCTCAGTCTACAGGGTGGGTGTGGGGCAGCCCCTGAGGAGTGAGTGCCTCATTCCCCTGGAGGCGGATGGGAAGCAGGTCACTGGGTACTGTGACACGGGCGCTGAAGTGACGCTGGCCTGGCCTGAGGTGGTGGCCTCAAACCGGGTGGTGCCCAACACCTACCTAACCCTGACGGGCGTGTGCGGACCCCCAGTTAAGGTACCTATGGCAAGGATACATCTGAAATGGTGGGCCAAGGAGAGGCCCAAAGATGTGGGGGTGCACCATCAGTTGCCAACCGAGGTGCTGATGGGGGGTGACCTGGCAGCCTCTAGAATGCCCTAGTCATCACCCGTAGCCAGAGCCAGCGAAGGGCACTCTGCCCTGACACTGGGGGTGATGCCGTGCCGGGGGTGCAGGTTCCTACCCTGGCGGGAAAAGAGTCACCGCGGACAGGCCTTGGCGGGGCTGCAGCCTCAGACCCAGCCACTGAGAGGGAACAGGTCGCCATCCCTTAAACAGCCACTGCATTCCAGGCTGAGCTGCAGAAAGATCCCTTCTTAGAGAAGCTAAGGGAATTTGCTGGCCACAGCATGGTGAAACCCCTGGGGGAAGGCTGCCAGGAAAGATTCCTTTGGGAGAAGGGATTCCTGTCCTGGGAATGGGCTCCCCAAGGGGGAGTGGAACCGTGGGGGATCAGGAGACTGGGGATCTTAAAGTGTCTCTGAAGAGCGTTGTGATCTTGGGCTGGTGTTTGGGGAAATTCCCAGTCTCTTATTCAAAGTGAACCAAAACCTTTGGCCTCTAGGGAGATGAGTAGAGGGGTTTGGTGCCAGGGCGGCAGCTGGCATGATGCCCAGGGAACAAGAGATGGTCACGGAGGAGAATAGAGTTTAGGGAGATTAAGGTAACTGGGGTGATTGCAATTAATTCAGTGAGAACCAAACTCTCATGATGTTGAAACGTAAGTGAGAAAATGGGCTACTTTCGTCTAGAAGGTTTTTCGCCTTCCTCCGCAGCATAGGGCAGGGGTCGCAAGCTGGAAGTTTCTCTGCAACTTGAAGTCTTTAGATCACAATCTGGAGACTTCAACAGCAGAGTTAAGGGAAAGTGGGGGGGTTAGCTTTTGTGGCCTGCATCATGCGGGAGGTCAGACTAGATGACCATATTGGTCCCTTCTGACCTTAAAGTCTATGAGTCTATGAGACAGCTAGTGGTCCCCCAGAAGTGCGGCCACAGGCTACTGTACCTGGCCCACGATATCCCTCTCTCGGGACAAAAGGGAATCCAGCACACCAGGCAGAAGCTGCTACAGAACCTTTACTGGCCTGGGATCTTTGATGCCGTCCAGCAGTACTGGGGTTCCCCAAGGAGGTCCTTATAGACCAGGGCTCCAATTTCATGTCAACTCTGCTCCTGTGCTTGTGGGAGAAGTGTGGGGTCTGACACACCTGGGCCTCAGCATATCTCCCTCAGTCCAACAGGCTGGTGAAGAGGTTTAATGGGACCCTAAAGATGATGCTGAAAACCTTTATGAACCAGCACCCACAGGACTGGGACAAGTAGTTACCCCACCTGCTGTTCACGTACCGGGAAGTGCCCCAGGAATCAACCATGTTCTCTCCTCTCGAGTTGCTGTATGGGAGGAGACTGAGGGGACCCCTGGACTTGTTGAGGGACGAATGGAAGGGGAAGGCTTCCCCTGATGGAAAAAGTCAGAGGTGGAATATCTACTGACTTTCCTGGAAAAGCTCACTGAGGTCATGGACTTGGCCGGGGAGAATTTACCCAGGGCCTAAGGGAAGCAAAAGGTCTGGTACAACTGCTCAGCGTGCCCGCTCCTATGCTACTGGGGACCAGATGATGGTTCTCATTCCCGTGAGAAAGAACAAACTACAGGCTGCCTGGGACAGGCCCTTTAAGGTCATCAAGCAGCTGAATGAGGTAAACTATGTAGTGAAACCCTTGCGGCCAGAGTCGGGTGCCGGCACAACAGGAGTCCATGAAAATGTTATCGTCCCAGAAGAAATGTTAGAGCCTCAATAGCTGAACACATCTTTATGAAACTTATTCAACATAAGAATGGCCATACTGGGTCAGACCAAAGGTCCATCTAGCCCAATACCCTGTCTTCCAACAGTGGCCAATGCCAGGTGCTTCAGAGGGAATGAAGAGAAGTGATCGACCCCATTGCCCATTCCCAGCTTCGGGCAAACAGAGGCCAGGGACACCATCCCTCTTTCCAACAGATTTTGCAATTTAAAGCAGATTCACCCAGTCCTTTAACTGTCATCATAAAGACACATGTACATATGCTGGACATGAACATTAGAGAAGCAATCTGCTACAAATAAGTGGAACAACTTTTACATTTCTACCTTTCTTATTTGGCCCTGAGAGTCATACGTTTAACAGACCTCCTTAAAGGCTTCCTCAACATTTGTAGGCAGATTTATGTGCATGGCAAATTGGTCAGTTACATGTAATTTCTGGCTTTGCATAAGACTTTGTGCAAATGCTGAGGTTTGGCCCTAAAAGATCTGTTCACTAGCACTCAAACAGGAAACTAAGACCTACTTCTAAAGCAGATAGGTAATTTATTTACTGGCTTTGAAATATTGGCTCCACCTCTTCAGTATCTACTGCCTGTCCATTAGTCCTTCCCAGAAGGTCAGTAACAATAATATCTACTTTTATAAATAAAATATTTGCATGCCAAGAAGGGACACCATCAAGGTGAGTTGTCCTAACCCCCTACAACAAGTTATCATGTGTATGTTAAATTGAGGGGAAATCAATCGGTAAAGAAACAGATTTTTGTTTTATACTTCCAGCTATGCATAACAGAAGCAGGAAACAACCCCCCTGCCCATCCCAGATGAAGCCCCGGCTGCAACAATACATGCCTTTACCTTCCACTCTACTGCCTCAATCAGCCCAATCTAGATGAAGCTTCAACTGGTCCAGCATGCTGGAACTACTCCTGACAGCATCACCTTGGCAACACTTATTAGGCCATGTTCAACGTACTGCAGTGTCTCCCCAGTGAAGGATTGCTTTGAGGTCCTAGCCCTAATCTATAAAGCACCAATAAGGGGAGCTAGATCAGGGGCTCTGTGCAACCCTTCAAGAATACACCAATCCACACAAGAAATATGACTGACAAAGTTTGGAGGGGAAAAAACAACACTCACTGCTCAAGTTACACTTCCCTCTGGAGCTGACATCCCTCGCCTGTGGAGCATCCCTCTGCTGGAGATCAGGAAGAGCCCATATATTTTACAAAATAAAATGCTGGAACATCCTTGAAGGCCTGTCCCCAATAGAGGCCAATGGGGCAAACTTCAAAATGTGTCCTATTCCATAAATACACAATACATCCCATAGGGCTCATTTTCTATACAGCAATGAACAATTCTTTTTGTTGTTGTTGTCTTTTGAATAATGGTGTTGGCCACCTATATAAAGGACTATGGGGATGGTGGTTTTACTCATGGCTAGGGTAGATACATACTCTGCAGCAGTTGGACATGGCACCAGCTGCACAATTACCTTGTGGTTCTATTTTGTGAATTAAATTGGGGGGGATGTGATCCTTTATTCAGGTTTATTTTCTTGTTTGGGGAATCATGCTTGCTATGCCAGTGAGCAAATGAGTCAGGTGATCTCAGGTTCCTGTGCGTGTATGGAATAGGGACATGCATATACACAAATGAACTGATGTCTGCATGGATATATTCTGCTTCACCCCACCCCCCTACTTCTTTTTGCTATCCAGCATGTTGAGAGTGACAAACACACAAGCAATCCTGAACCCAGACAGGTAGTGAGCTGGTGAAAAAGGAGTATTTAAGAAAGCATATAATTACAGGAAAATTTAAATTACACAGTTTTGGGAGGGAGTAGCTAAATTGGGGCTAATGAAACTGAGTCATTTAGACATACATGCGTACCTGGTTGGATGGTCTCTACACTATGCCATTTAAGACCCTCTATCAAGACGTTCCAGGGCTTGGCATTTGTACCTGGGAAGAGGAAGAGTTCTGCTCTTAGGTTGAAATAATCCTGGGAAATGTAGTTCAGGAAACTACTACAATCATTTTAATTAGCTGAATTGCAGCATCAAGTCTGTTCTATATCCTAAGCTACATCTCAGAACTATTCTACCTGAAAAGATCCCACATTCCGTCTGCCTTTGAAGAACATAATTAGGGCACTGACAAACATTTAGCATCAGATTTTCAAAAGGCTACAATGGTGGGAGCTAGCAGGTATGGAGCACTTTTGAAAGTCTGGCCACTTACTAAAGCACCCAAATGGGAACTGAGCTCTTGAAAATGTGGCAACAAGGGATCAATGCTGCTACAGCATTTAGTATCTTATTTGTAAAGTTTCCCACTGAAGTCAGGGGGATGACTCGTGGAATAAAAGTACTGCTCAGTGAAAGTAAAGGAGAGGGGAAGCCAGCCCTTAATGCATGGAATGTGCCTTTTCTAGCTTGGAGTTTATTTATTGTTCCAAGGCAGCACAATCTATGTAGAATAAAAAAAATAAAAAGACACCACACAAGCAAATTTGGGCTAGGCCAGGAGCTAAGTAAATTCAAATCTTACCAGCAATACTTATCCCATCCAAAAAAGAAGTTTCAAGTAGGCAATCTTTGATTTCATTTTGTATGAAATTTCTTCCAAAGGACTTATGGAATATGGAAGTAAACATTTCAAACGCAAGTGCAACCTGAAGGGATTCTACCCACTCCCTTAACCTTGTATCCAATATGGACAAACTAAATCACTTCATGTTAATTTGCTGCTGAAAGAATCCCTTCTGCAGATAGGGGTACATGTACTCACGCAATATCCAAGTGGCCAAGGACAGAGAGTCAGTCATTTACTGTTTGCCAAAGGGGCTATCATCAGTGAGACTGCCTTGGAAGGAAGTAGGAGCTGGATGTAGACTAGGGCTGAGATACAGTGCTTGCCATGAGGTGTAGGAAAAGAGAGAGCGGACAAGGAAAACTACAAAAATATAGTTGTTTCAGACATGCTGCAGTTAAAGTAATACAATAAAAAGCATTGTAACGGGGTTTACTCACCACTATGCACTGCCTCATGGCCAGGCATGGCATCACAGTGTCCTTGTGGGGTAGCAGCCCTTGTCAACAGTCACTCTAGGGCTGTGGTGGTTTCTTTCAGATAACTCATCCCTCCAGCCAGGGCAGAGTCTTTAGCCCGTTCCTTCCAGGGTCAGCCATCCAAACTAAAGATGAAAACTATCTAACAGAAATAAAAAAGCTTCCACCCTCTCCACAGCTCTTCTTCAGTGAGGTCACATTCAGCCTGCAGCCCCCTTGCTGGGCTCAGCTACCCTTGTACACCACTTCCTTGGAGCTGGTAGCAGAATCCAGTCCCAACCTCAACTCTGGGTTACAGCCCAGGGCCCTGTACTGCACAGCTAAGTCAAATCCTCTACCCATATTGCAGTTTTCCCTGTGCTATTTCCTGCCTCACCTCTTTATTTCCTTTCTAGGTCTCCCAATCTGTGCTCTGGTTATCCCAGGTGCCTCCTTGCTCACTCAAGACCCTGCAGGCACCTTCTGACTCCCTGCATTTTCTTTCCTCCAGCCCTTCCTCAGCTGGGCCCACTCAGTAATTAAACCTGAAATCACCTAATTTCTCTCAGGTGGGGCCCATTCTGTAATCAGGGCTGGCTTAGTCAGGGGCTCTCTATTATTATCTCAGAGCTCTGGATGATCTCTGAGTGTTGATCTCTCTCTCTCTCCATATATATATATATGAATTTTATTGTCAGGCCCTGTCTCTGTCCCTCTTACACCAATCACTGTAACTGACTTCTACTCTGGCTTATCTGGATTCTTCTAATGATATTGGGCCAGCCAATGGTGCCATGCTGCATTCCAAGAGCTGAGGATCTGGCCCATTGTTCTCATGTTGGTGGGACTCTGCCACCCTTATGTTGACTAGTACAATACCCCACAAGCAACCCCCATTGAAATCAGTGTTAGGAAAGTAAGGTATTACTCAGTGTGAGTAGGGGTGGCAGAATCTTGCCTATTATGTCTAACTATTCTTTCTCCATGTAGCAATGTAAATTAAAGGCTGTTTTCTAAATACTACATTTTAAAAAGTAGATTTGCTCCCTGCCTAATGCAGCTGCCATCTTGTCCTTAAGATGCAGCACGTTACAGTCACTGTGTTTTTGCTGTCGTGGAAAATTTCTATTTCTTCAGTCTTTGGGCCCAATTCTGAGAAGTGCTGAGCACCCACTAGTTCAGTGGGAGTTCAGGGTGATCAGTACCTTGCAGGAAGCGGTTAGTGCCTCTCAGGGTTAAGCCCTTTCTTTGATGTTTTTCCTTGACCTGAAATGAAAACAAATCTAGACTGAAGAGTATGTTTTACTCTGTGAGTATGAGCATGAAAAACATCGTTCCTGTGACTTGGAATCATCTTTGCCATAGTCTGTGGAGGTTCTTCACCTAGTGTAAGATTTTGTGTTTAGGTAACAACTATAGCACCTCTGCCTTGTCTATTTATGTCCTTCTGCTTGTACATCAGTCTGTGTTGTGATCCTGTGTGTCCTATCAGTGCACTTACATTTCCTCACACATTATACAAAGAAGTATCTGACAGATGTTCAAGGAGCAGATTTATACCACACGGATTTATACCTGGGGAGAATTGATGCATTCTGACTTGTATATTGAGTATATCTTTTTGAAAGTCATAATATTTCAACATAGAAGATAGTTTAACATTTTATTATTTTGCAAATGTCAGTTGCATACATGCTGTAAATATCTGTGCATTTGACCATCGCCGGCATGAATACAGAGTCAAGTAACTGAAAACAATCACCCCGCTAGATATGAAATTGTTCTTTTGTGAAAGGAGTTGTGCTGAAGGGTTGCCACGTTGTCAGAAGTTCAGACGAATATAGGCCAAGATGAGCTTGTCTTTTAGCCAAAACGTTCCCCAAGGTTGGAAAGCCCCTCAAGGGAAATTAGGATTAAAGGGGTTTAGTTGATGGCCCTTCCTGGTTATCTAGCACAGTTTTGGTCTAACAGGGAGATGAAGCAGTCCATAAAAGGAAAAGCACAGGCAAGCTTGACACAGACCAAGAGAGAGGAAAAAGAGGAGAAATGATGTGGGAAATAGGCCATGAATTTTATTGTGGTGCCATAATTGTTAGATGAACAGTAGGAGTAAGGGAAATATAGAAGATAATTATTTAGACCTAGTTTGAAGATCTGTTATTTTCTAAAAGGTATTTATGGACTGGACAGCCCAACAGCGTTTGACATTTTAGAAAACCTCTAGCTTTGTGAAACAGTTTTTATGATGGTGGCAGTGTTACCCGGAGTTCTTTCAACCCAAAGCTCTTGGTAACTTTTACTCTGTGTGAGGTGGTGTCAGGAAATAAATCAATCAGGGGAGACACAGCCGTCCGCCCGATAGATGGCTGGCACAACCAGGACAACACAAGAGTGCTTTCACTTAAAGCTAAGCTTAGCTTTCACTTAAAGCTAAGCGGCAGCCCGTCTGCCGGTGGGGAACACAAGATGCATCCAGAGGGAGAGTCCCGTCCTGAAGAGTCCTGAAAAGTCAAACTTCTCCCCTTATTTGATACATTAGTAACACAATGACATGTCCCTTAAAGAAAATTTGTTAAGCAAGCAGTTTCAATGGTCAAGCAAGAGGTTTTCTTCTGATTATTGATTAACCAGATGTGGGTTTTTCCCAGAGTTTGCAGCCTTGAGGTCCTGATAGACATTCCTGAGGGCACATCCTGCTCTTTTAAAATGCATGTATCAGCAACTTCAACACAATTCTTACCAGGAAGGACACGGGGTCAAGCTGCCCTTTCTGTGGCACCCAAATCCCCCTCCCCTCCTGCCTTCGTCAAGCTAAGGCTGTTGCATGCCTACTTTATGGCCTGCTGACTTGGCTGTTTTTAGCAATAAGCAATAGTGGTTTAAGGCACTTTACTGATTTGCTGAAATCTCCTCGTACAGCAGGACAATAAACATTACAGTGTCTAGTAGAACGGAGAAAAATCCTCCCCAAAACAAAAACGGTGGAACAGTGAACTGGGTGCCTTGTATAAATGTATAGGGATGAACATAAAGAAAAAAGACACTAAAATTGTGAAAAGAAACCACCACAGGAAAAATGTATGTATCTCGCTTTCTGTGTTTTTTGACAGGTGGGATATGAATTTCCTCCATGGTTAAGAATCGAAAACAGATCCAAAAATCAGTCGGTGTGCTTCATCCACCTCTGGTAAGTCTGCTTTCTCTGCTTTGCAGATTGTCTTTCAAAATTTTTAAGCTAAAATCTCAAATTTCTTATAAAAGTGCAGGAAGACTTGGGAGACTCTAACCAAATTAATATGCACAAATTTTTTTTCATGGTTTCTTCATATGATTTTTCTTTTTTAATTTCAGTGTTTTCTTCTTGAATTAAAACACATTTCCCTGCCATGATGGAAACTCCAGCACAAAAGTCTGTGCTAGGGCTTGAGAATCAGGAAGTGAAACGTGACCACAGCCAGTGAAGAGAATTAAACAAACTAGAAGAATTTCCCTGCCCAAGCCGAGTAGAAGGCAAATGTTAAAAGAGAAGGAACCAGCAAAAATGGTGAACACTGAATTTGATTTTTTTTAAATTATTTGAATTCTTTCATCCCAGGGACACAATTGGTAAAAAATATATAATGGGACTTCTCTGCATAACCTCCTTCTGACCACATTGTAAATCATAAACATCCATGTGGGTACCTCTCTAGCACGTGTTACTATACTAATTGCTCATCCTGTTTTATGAATTAGTCTCAATTTTTCACTATTGTCAGCGACTTGGAGCAATCAACAGGACATGATATTCACACCTTCCAACTGCAACTATTCTTCAGCTACAGTATGTATATAAAGACCTGGAAATAAACAATGAGTTAAGGTTTCATTTTCTCAGAGCATTCTATCTCCTGTGGTTTCACAGAAGGAAGATACCAATGGTTTGTCTTGGGGGGTCAGCCGAATCTTGTGACCCAGTGGATAGGAATTTTTCCTTATTTATTAGCCACTGACCCCAGTGGACCCTTTCCCGGGAAGTGAGAGAGTGAGAATTTTTTTAGCTCATGAGCTGCTGAGTGGACAGGGCATTTCCCGGAGTGTGAGGGGAAATCCTTTCTAGCTTATAAGCCACTAACCTAGTGGACAGGGTGCCCCCCCCCACCCCAAGATTCCCTAGTTTATGAGCCACTAGCAGACAGGGCACCTCACTCGGTGTGTGCAATTGGAAAATGGGTGGGGGACAGTCTAAGAATTCCCCCTCAACGCCAAAGGGCACCCCTGCGTATTATATGTATGTGCACTATGGGCTAAGGACCTGCAGGTATTTAGAGATTGGAACTGTTACACGCGTGATAACCCATCTAAACAATTCCCACTAGAAGGTACCTTTGATTTAGCTAAACTCACATACCTCAGAGGAAACCTTGCATTACCAAAAGCCTCTGATACACAGTGGGAGCAATTTCTCTACTGGGGAAAGGAACGGATTAATTTGAAAATTCAGCTTGGCCCAGAGATAAAGAGAAAGCTGCTCTGCGTTCAAGGTCAAGAATTAACATAGACCACGCCAAGTACAGAGAAAAAAAACAAAAAACAAAACAAAACAAAAATTGCTTTCAGCCCCAGCTGGCTGAAAAAATATAGACAGAGGCAAACCAAAGGCAACACAAGTTACAGGACTGAGATTACATTTGCAAAGGTTGGCCGCCCAGTGCGACCCTGGAGCCGGTGTGGTTTGGGGACGCTGAAGAAGCCACAGGCAGCTGGCCTGGACTGGAATACTGAGCAAAGATCTCAGAAAGGGACACCCCAAGAAACCCCAGGGCGGAGAAAAACCCAAGAGCGGAAGCAAGTTGGAGATTTTTGCAGTGTACCTCTATTCAACCTGTGCACAGGATAACCTCCCGCCCATCTCTCTCTCCCTTTGTCTTTCCTATCCCCGGGCCTGGCCAGCCTGGGCAGCGTGTTCGTGAGTAGAAAAAGAAAAAAAGGGTTGCAGGTGGGTCTACCCCGGTCATAGCAGGACCGGGCAATAAGAGGAGTTGGGGGGAAAGGGAAGAGATGTGTACCTAACAGCTAGAGAAAAATTGAACAGTTAAAATGCCAATTGGCAATGCATTCTGTCCAGGTGGTAAGCCTCACGGGGAATGATTCGGGTGACCCTTGTGAGTGATATTGTTAAGGAAAAGGACCGGGGCGGTGGGGGTTAGTTGAGAAGCCCACCCTCCTTGCTAAATTGGTAGCGAAACAAAGCCTGTGCTCATGGAATGAATGATGCAGCGAGGAAAAAAGGATCAGGTCCAGACAAGCAGGCAGGGAGCAGAAAGAAAAAATTGGGAAACGGGTTGGAAACCTTGAAAGCATAGTGGCAGAAGTAAAGGATGCAGTAAATGCAAAATGGGAAATTCAGATCCCTAAAATAATACTTTCTCATTACAGAGATGTTGTTTTCTAACAAAAACTCACATGTACAAATATTTCAGAAAATGTTTACAAAGGGCCAAACATTTTTCATAAATGTTTAGGCTGTAGCTGAAATATGTTGTTGGCAGTGCTACTGTTGACTGATAGCTCTTCAGAACTACTATCCACCTATGAATGACAGATGAAGAGAACTCAGATCCAAATGCAGGATTTCCCCCCTGTTTTGTGATATTAGATCCAGAAGCTAAAGTAAAATTTTGGGCTGGGAGATTGACAGGCTCAGGTGGTGAAGTTTTGGGCTGGGACGTTAACAGGATCAGGTGGTCTGGATACCAAAACTGCCTTTGCCATGCTGGCTATAAGGATCAGCTTTGCTGCATTCTGTCTGATCTTGCAAAGCACTCTGGGGATCAATGAAATTGAGGAATAGGCGTATATCAGTAGTCCTGACCTTGGAATGAGGAATCCATCACCTTATAGTCTGGGAGCAAAATGTAGTGAAATCTCATTCTGTGTCAAGTGAATGATAGAAAAGTAAGGGAGCTATCATTTTATTTGTAAAAATCGACAGAATCAATTTCAATTGTGTCACCCTCAGTGGCATGGTGTGTGTGAGGGGAAGGGCGACACTTCCCCTCACAACTCCTAGTCCTGTGGTTGGTGGAAATTTTGATATGGTAATTTACTCAGAAATCAGTTGAATTGGTTATCTTTCGAAAGCTGTCTCCCATGAACACAATGGTACCAAAATATCTACATTATTGTTCTAGATTTGTTATGTATTTGAGAAAATGTTTCAAAATCAAATTTTAAATTATGTTTTAACACAGAGATGTACTGCTTACATTAAAAAAAACCATAGGTTTTTGGTAATCCTAAGGAAATTAGCCTTGACATATAAGACTGAAAACATTTATTCATCAAAGTCATCATCAGTGTCATCTCTGCCTAGGGCACCATTGTTAGACATGTCACATTGATCCTCGTCCATGCTAGAGTCATACATCATACAAGATAGGCTGCTGGCCAAACATTTGCTGATTGGTGAGCATCTGGTCTTTGCACAAGAGCATTTCATTAGCTGAAGGACTGATTCAGGAGTGCATGATATTTCACACGTAACTGGTGTAATCAGTCCATCGTCCAAGACCGATCCATGCCCACTAGGGAAGGATACTTTTGGATGTGCTTGCTCACCCTAGAGCCATTCATAATTTGCCCTCTTGATAACAGGTATAAATGCATCCCTTGTTGGTGGCAATTTTTCGCTGCTTGTCTGTTCTTGGAAAACATCCATCAACATAGCTCTGCAAGTGCCGTAATAGTGGTCTGCAAATGGTAACCTCAGCATACGAATGCCTCCTGTGCATTGATGACCTCATCAGTGACGGTCACATTCATTCTAAGCCCCTTCAGAGTGAGGAGACAGTCTTCGGAGGCTGAATCAAATGCCTTCAAGTAAGATAATATGACCTTTCCAGCCAACCTTCCAGTAGTGTTACATCCTGAAAATCTGTGGAAACATGGCAGAATGGTGGCTTTTAGTGGTCCAAGTGATAGTGACACATTTCTGAGGAATATATAGCAATTCTGTTCCCCAGCAGCAGGAACAAAAACAGAATCTTGCAGAAGTCTTGGGTAGCATCTCACAGAGAGAACCTGAACATCTGTGTCTTGTGCAAAAATCCAGAGTTTAGGAGCATCTCTCTCTGTGGCATTGATAGCATGCAAGATAATTTTAGTATCAGTCTCCTTAGAAGAACTATGAAGAAACTCCACTGAACAGTGCAAGGTGGCAGTTTCATTAGACCCTGTGACGATAAAATTCTTGTTTACCCTGTCATACTTCCCGGTGCTGAAGTCACTATGACCACCAATGCACCACCTAAAAAAGACATACAGGTCACACAGTATTACTTTTGCAGTTGTTGCATCTGCTATGTATCACTGAAACTCCCACATACTGCAGGACGAAATTTTTCCATAAAAATTTAGCAACTGCAAACAATGTATTCATATTACTGTTGATATCAGCGCTTTCTTCCACTTTTGATAGTACCTCTGTGGGATGTATGTCTCACAAGGCAACAGACACACAGCAAATGCCCATCAGAAACCAGGATTGACAACTGGCAAGTGGGGCAGCGTTTGAAACCCAGGGAGCTGGGCATGCCCCTTAGAATAGGGGTTCTCCTGTGTGGGAGGGTAACTATATTACACTAAGTTACTAATAACTGAAACAACTTCCTAAGAGAAGAAGAAAAAAATTTTGCAGAAAAGAAAACAAACAGGGAAGAGATAGGGTAGTTAACTATTAACTAACTAACTAACTAACTAACTAACTAACTGGGTTCTAAAACTAGTACTCCAAAGTTAAAACTTTGACTAAAGATAAAGCTCAGAGGCACTGCTGATTGCACCGTCTCAAGCCAAGGGTGGTAGAGAAGGAAATGAGGGGGGGCACTGATCGCACAGCACTATGTAACTGCCAGAGACAGCGCGAGACAGGGACAGTGCATGTGCGACCAAACCAGGCACTGCTACTGAAATTCTCCGATTACAAGCATAGGGCTGCAGATTCACTAAAGTGGAGCATCCACTGGGACACTCCTTGAAGAACAATTTGTAACTTGTGGGATGTTTCTTGGACTATCTCCCCAGGAGAATCCAAGATGTCTGTCATGTCTTGTAAAAGGTCTTGGAAGATTTTAAAATCATCTGGCTGGCTTGGAGTGGAAGGAACTATTGCCTTTTCTGGGCAGAAGAGGATATTTCTGCTGGAATCAGTCACTCTTCAGCTTCCTGCAGGTGTTCTTCATCACTATCCTGTTCTTGCAGGTACAAGCTATGGGACTGAACCAACTGGCCCTCTTGAGTAGGCCTATGATATTTTGCAGGGGAGAGAGATCTAACTCGAGGGTGGTTAAGCAAGTAGAGGAAGGTTTCCTAGCTGGCTGCATACCCCAAAGGGCCCAGTAAGACCAAGAATGTATATAACAGGAGTAAGGGGCTGAGGGCTATGGGGATGAATACCCTGGTAAATTTTCCCCGTAAGATCCCAGGGGCCTATGTTTATAAGGGCAACTCCTGGATTCCCTGTCAAACCAGTAAGGCTCATATGAATGGGAGTGAGGTGAATGCATGGGAGGGTAACTCCCGGGGAGGATCGGAAGGGGAGGAAGAGACTGAATACTCTTCTGGGGGGAAGAAGGTGGGGGCTACGTAAGTGCCCTTACGCATGCGAAAGTTTCGCAGCCACTGGGAATCGTCCCACACCTGCAACACTATGCGGTCCCACCAGACTGTGCTTGTTTCCCTGGCCCAGAATTGGCGTTCCACGGCATGAACCTGCCCCATTAACACCATGATTTGCACATTGCTGGGGCCCGTACTTTGTGAGAGGTCTATGTCCATGTCTATTTCCTCATCACTCTTGTCGCCACGCTGCCGTCGCCTCCTCGCCTGGTTTTGCCTTGGCAGGTTCTGGTCCTGCATATACTCCAGGATAATGCGCGTGGTGTTTAAAGTGCTCATAATTGCCGCGGTGATCTGAGCGGGCTCCATGATCCCAGTGCTATGGCATCTGAGCTGAAAAAAGGCATGAAAGGATTGTCTGCCATTGCTTTCACGGCAGGGAGGGAGGGAGGGTGGGGCCTGATGACATGTACCTAGAATCACCCGCAACACTGTTTTTGCCCCATCAGGCATTGGGATCTCAACCCAGAATTCCAATGGGCGGCAGAGACTGGGGGAACTGTGGGATAGCTACCACAGTGCAACGCTCCGGAAGTTGACACTAGCCTCAGTACTATGGACGCAGTTCACCAACTTAATGCACTTACAGCATTTTGTGTGGGGACACACACAATCGACCTTATAAAAACAATTTCTAAGCAACCGACTTCTATAAATTCAACCTAATTTCATAGTGTAGACATACCCTAAGACTTCACTGAAGGCAGGGCCTCTTTCTCCAGGAACGGTAAACTTCCTTAATGCAACGTCTTACTCAATGAACTTGGAAGTCTTATGAGGTTAATAAGCCTTTCTTGGGAGTAAAAAAAATGATAAACCATTGATCCAAATTCCTACTTTCCAGACTTCTTTTAGATAGATATAGAGTCCTCTTTATTGCAGGATTGAGATGGTGCTTTAATTTCGCATTTCAAGGTGCTAGACAAATTACGTAGAGAGAATTCTTGGGGCAAGTAGAAAGAGGGAAAACCATCTGGGGAAGAAACTGAGAAACAAGTTTGAGCCTTAACTTGATGAAAAACCAGGCTGAGGCGGCTGCAGGATAGAGCTTGAAGCTTCCCACTCCCCTGGCTGTACAAATGCCTCGCAGAAGAGCAGTTTAACAGTGATGAGCTGTGACATTATTGATATAATCTGGGCCCATATAGATCATTGTTGCAACCAAGGTCCTGTAGTAGCACCAAATCTTGCATAAAGGGGGTCAAATGAAGTGTCTAAGACAAGGTTATGGTTTGCTGGTTATGATTATGCTGTCTATATGTGTGTATCAATTTTGTAGTTGAAGTTATGAATATTGGCTCTATACTGTCTGTATTTCAAACTTGTGCTATGCTTCTGGGAAACATCCCAGTCAATTTGGTGTTAGCTCTGCCTAGCCTGCTTGATGGCCCATTAAGGACCATCAGCTATACAACTGACCCATTGAGAGAAGGCAAATACGCCTTGCAACTCAGCAAAGTATGCAGGGACTGGCCCATGTGACTCCAGACTCCATTTTGCTGTAATTTTCCACAGTAAGGACAAAGAGGTGTTCTTACACCTGGAAAAGACTATAAAAGGCTGATGCCTCTCCTCCATCTCGTCTTCAATCCTGTTTCATACTTCTGGAGGAACTTTGCTACAAACTGAAGCTCTGAACAAAGGACTGATGACCCATCCCAGCTGGGGATGTATTCCAGAGATTTGATTTTGAACCTGCAATTTATTTCATCACTGCTACAAGCCTGAACCAAGAACTTTGTCATTACTGTATGTAATTGATTCCATTTAACCAATTCTAGCTCTCATCTATATCTTTTTCCTTTTATGAATAAACCTTTAGATTCTAAAGGATTGGCAACAGCGTCATTTGTGGGTAAGATCTGATTTGTATATTGACCTGGGTCTAGGGCTTGATCCTTTGGGATCAGGAGAACCTTTTTTCTTTTAACGGGGTATTGGTTTTCATACCCATTTGTGCCCATAACAAGTGGCACTGCTGGTGATACGGGAACCTGGAGTGTCTAAGGGAATTGCTTGTGTGACTTGTGGTTAGCCAGTGGGGTGAGACCAAAGTCCTCTTTGTCTGTCTGCTTTGGTTTGCCTTAGAGGTGGAAAAACCCCAGCCTAGGGCTGTAACTGCCCTGCTTTAAGCGATTTGTCCTGAATTGGCGCTCTCCATTGGGTCCCGCCAGAACCAGCATCGTTACAGGAGCTGAGATATTTCTTAGGGGTTTAAGAGAAATACGTGAGGGTATTCAGCATCATGCTGAGAGAATCTCATAGATGGTGAAAATTCAACTTTTAACATATTCTAAAGTAACTCCCCTTCTACAGGTGAGAGTTTATGGACAAACACTCCTTCCCTGTTTGATAAAGGCCTAATCAAACTCTCACTAATGTTAAGAAGAGTCTTTCCACTCCCTTCAATGGGCACTAGATTAAAGCCTAGTTGCCACAAACACCCAGGACAGGACTGTAAAATTTAGAACAGTTCCAGCCAAATTTAGACTGACGACGGCTTAGGCAGGGTCTAATGTGAAACTTTCCCCAGGATTCCTGTATGATTGCCTGAATGGTTTTACAGTGGTTCTGCTCTGAAAAATTAATCTTAAAAATGGCATAAGGGGTTTCCCTGTTTATTATCACTCAATTTCTTAATCCAATATGCTCAGTTTACAGACTCAGCCTGGGATCTTAAGAGTCCACCTGCATTCTTTGCAAAAGAAGGAATAGGTGTGATAACGGCAAGGCTAATGGGTGTAAAAAAGCAGTAAAAGTGTGTTTCACTCATCCATGTCAGCAGATATAACTGAATACAAAGATGAAGCAGATCTACTGTGTAGGTAATATGACATTTTTACAGTCACTTTTCATAGTAGAGCCAAACATGTACTTTTCTGGTAGGCTTTGGGTCCCCCACCGTCCTCCCCCAAACAGACATCCCCAAGTTATACAAACAGCTTAAAGCAGGATTTGAAAGACCCCAAAAGCAAATTGCCTGTCTGGTCAGCATATTTCCCTTTTGAATGGAAATGGAAAGGACCCTGGGTAAATGAAAAAAGAAGGGCTGACCTTCTGGGATTTAGCTATCTAAATAAATATGGTGATTAGCATATCAAGAAATATGTATTTTATATAGCTCTCGTTCAGCCAGTGGCATCTTTGATCAGAAGGAAGGAGGGAGTCCTAGGAATTGTGGTGAACCAGCTTGTGTTTGCTAAAAAATTTTGAGGGAAGATGATGGTAAAAGAAGCCAAATGCATTGGAATGAGATCCACACAATGCTAGGGAGAAAGGCAGAAAAGCACGTTGAATTTGGGAGAGGGGACTTCTTTTCTGATCTGAAGGTCAATTTCAAGAAACAGATTAAAGAGGAGTCCAAAGTGAGAAGAAGGAAAAGGCTTCCCTAATGCAATCATACCTGGCACCTTGTTATCAGAAGGGCATCTCGTGGAGGCTTACGTGTCTGCCCAGAGCTGGAGCACTCAAGAGACCTCTTCTCCAGGAGCATGAAGGGGTCCAGGCAACAGGAGGCACAGAAGGCATCACCTGATGAATTGATCATCCCTGATCCACAGCTGGAGCTCCTTCTTCTGTTTACTAGAGCAGTTGCCACAACCTTGCTTGAAGAGCTTTACTGTACCCATGCCCGTTATTTTCAGAAGAAGAGGAAAAAACTGATCTAATGGAAGTGACACAGGAACTCACTGAGTATTCTTGATTGTGACTGGATGGCTATATGGCGATACATGGGAAGGAGAAGCAGTCCACTGGATCTGGATCGGTGGAGCCCCAGCCCAAGCAGAAACAAAAATCCATGAGAGTTATATTCTGTCCATGTTCCTTGTGCAGAACTTCATTTGATGGCAGCAGATGTTATCTCAGCAAAGACTGTGGATACTAGATGGTCATATATTTGTATGTCCAAATAACTAAACATGTGGAAGCCTATATCAAAATTACATTAGTAAAAGTTACATTTATGTGTTGTTGGGTTCCCCCCCGTCCAGCATACTGATAAATATTCATATACATACAAAAAAATATGAATCTGCTATAGGAAACAGGAAAAAAATAGTTCATCATAAACACATGAAAGAAAAGATTTGACAGAAACACCATTTTGAAAGTAATGAAAATGATTTCTTCCGCAACATCAAAGACAGAAAGCAAAAGGTCAAAAATCACTTCATAATGAGTAAGACTATGATTTAGTCATGCGTATTTTTAGTAAAAGTCACAGATAGGTCACAGGTGCTAAATATGCTGGGGAGGAGGGAGCTGCTGGGGGTGGGGTGGGCGATGCTCCAGCCGTCGTTGCTGCTCCTGGGGGGGGGGGGGGCAGGCCCCTGCTGGGCTGCTGATCCTGGGGCGGGGCAGCCAGTGGCCCCGCCACTGCTGCTCCCCTGGGTGGGGGGTGGCCCGGGGCCCCGCCACTGCTCCTCCGGGTGGGGGTGGCCTAGGGCCCCGCCATCGCCTCTGCACCTCCAGGCAGGGGGCAGCCTGGAGCCCTGCCACTGCCACTGCTGCTCCGGGCGAGGGCGGCGGTGCTCCTCCTGGACCACTGCTCTGGGGCAGCACCCAGGACCAGTTGCCTGGGGCTGCCAGAGTAGCGGCTGGTGCCGCTGGTCCCAGGGCCACTCCAGCTGCTCGGGCAGCCCTGGGGTCAGCCACACCAGCTGCGGAAGTCATGGAGATCCTGGAAAGTCACAGAATCAGTGACTTCTATGACCTCCGTGAAAGACTCTCAGCCTTAATAATGAGAGTTTCTTTGAAATATGAAATCTGTAAACAGGAAACCTGTTCCTAATTATTGAAATCATATATGTAATGCAAATCACAGCTCAAAGCTTTGTGGCTTAAATAATTCTTTTTGGCAAAGTTCCACACTACAAGATTTTTCTGTATTAATGCATGCACACTGGAAAGAGGTGCATGTATAAATTCAATCTCCCACGATGCAATAGATACAGTCTTAAAATATTGTCAAAACAAAGCAGTACAGCAACTTGATTTATTACATGCAGATTCTTCTGCATTGTTGCTTAACAGTACACTGGTCCAAAATTACTAAAATACTTAAAAAACTATACATTATGTAAACAAAACATAAATAAGACAGCATAGTTCTTTGTACATATAGTTTAGTACAGATTGTTAAGGATCAGGAATATGTACAATTTTACACCATGGACTGGATTTTTACAATGCATAAATATATTTTTTACAGAAACAAATCAAACAAAAATAAGATTTGACAAAAATAAAAAAAGACACATACTGTTATAAACATGCCGCCTAATGGTTCAAATCGTAAAATGAAACATGTCAATGTAAATGTGCAAAATGCTAGATTCCTTTAAACTAAAATCAAATTTTACACTTTTAACATTTTATATTAACAAGTTGGTCATTTTGACCATTTTATTCAATAACCCTTTGAAAGCTTAGCTTAGAGGGAAATCAAACAGATTCTCTCACATCTCCCACAAGGAAACTGAAAACAGCCGCAATCTAATACAAAGTAGTTTAAAGAAATCAACTATTTAAAGTATGTTTCAAACAGTGTAAAAAATGTTCAACAGTTATAATGATTTCCAAAGTCCAAAGAATGCCCCAAACATGTGAAATTGGCTCGCTCACTCCAAATTCAGGAGGCGGCTTTGTCAGATTTACCTAGGCCAGATGACTGAAAAGCAGGGAAGACACTAGTAGCATTTATGCTTTTGGACACTGCAACTGGTGACAGGGATGAAGACAGAGAAGAAACCACCTTTGATGCTGGAGTATTTATAGCATTCAAAATGGCTCCTTCTGGGCTGACCAACAGTTTCTTGATAGATGTATCCAAGTGAAATACTGAAGTGCTACTTGGTAACTGAGAGTTACCAGCATTTATGGCAGGAACCAAAGAAGTTTTAGCTAAAACATTAACTGGAGGTTTTATCACTGAAGACACAGACAGTGTTGTTGTAGAGGGTGGAGCGCATGATTTAGCAGCAGTGTTTACTATCTGTGGTGTTGCATGTACGATAGGCAGAGTGTTTGCTGTCCCAAGAGAGTTCACAATTTTTGTAGAGCTTTTCAGAGGATGTTTTGATGTCTGCCAACTTAATGAATTACTTGGTGCTAGTGTGATGTTCTGGGGAATATGATTAACAAATGGTACACCTCGAGCCCCTTGGCCATTGTTAAGAAGTAGAGGAGGCCCATGTTTTGGATTAGCAGAGATGAGAAGAACATGGCTGCCTGCTCCAAGGCCTTGCGGTGGAACAATAAATCGAGTGCCATTAATCATGATGTGAGTTCCAGGTGCCAAAGGCGTACAGGTGTTAATAACTATTTTCTGTTGAATACAAGTTTCATTCAACTGACCCATTGCCTGGCTAGTTACAGTCGGTGAAGCGGCAGCAGTCTGAATGACAGAGGCACCTGGAGCACAAGAGTAAGCATGAGCTGGTTTTGCTAAACTAGGAGGTATCTGCTGGCATGGGAGAGAAGCAAAGTTGGAAAAACTAATTATTTTACCTGTATTTGGTGAAGCAGATGGCAATACATTTTGAGGTTTGGGAAAGTTTGCATTAGTTGGCACTGCAGCTGAAATTCCTGGTGACTGAAATTTTACCAGTGTGGGGGGCTGTCCTTTTGGAAGGGGCAGACACTGTGCAGCAGCTGGAACTGCTGTCAAGCGAGGAACGGTTTGAATGACTTTAGTGGAGGCTGCCACAGATCCAGGCAAGGTAACTGGAAACTGTAAAGCAGATGATACACTTTGAGAAGATACTCTTGGTTGTGTAGTTGAAATAAGAACAGATGACGCAAGATGTCCTGTTTTCACAGTTGATATGGCCATAGTATTTCCAATATTTGATGTACATAGTCGATTAGTTAAAACTGGCCTTATTCTTGAAGAAGTGTCATTTCCACTAACCAAAACAGAGGGTCGCGTGCCAATAGAAGTCCCACTTGGTGTCACTGAAACAGAATCTAAACATGCATTTGCTGTTGTTACTGTAAAAGCTTTTGCTGCTTTTGTTGCAACACCTATAGATTCATTAACAGATGTAATACTTTGACTCACAAAACCTGAACATCCTGGAACCAAACTACCACTTGTTGACAAAGGCAAAATAAAACCCTTGCTGTTTATGTCATCTGTTCCTTTGGGGGCTGCAGACTTCAATATGTTAATCGGTGGAACATGCTGTGCATTACCTGTGGTATTTACAATGGCTTGACCTATGTTTAGTCCAATTTTAACATCTTTTACTTGAGACACAGTAGGTGATGAACTTACTTTTACTGGTGCCCTCATTGTAGATGGAATTAGAAGTAACTGAGGTTGTTCTGGGGTGTTAACGTATGTTTTGCCTATGGAGGAAGGCAGGGCCTGTTTGAATGATTCTGCAACTAGACTGGTGTTTGATGGGCTACTGGGAATTGGAGTATTAATGAAAACTAATTTTTGGGCAGTAACACCAGTGGATGTTGGAGCAGGTATTATATTTACTCCCGTAGCTCCACAAGGAGAAAGAATAGGTGGATTTGTGACCAACATAAGTTTTTGAATCGGAGTACCACGGATCACATCTCCATTTGTTGCTGTAGCAGTCTCAGCTTGTGTAACAGGATATTTTTTGGTTTTAATATCAACTTGTTGCTGTGTTGAAGGAGTCTGGGTAATGCCTGTGCTCCTTTGTTCAATATTTCCTGAAGAAATGCTAACTACATTAACAGTACTGTTTGGAGTTGCTGGCACCAAAGTGCTAGTTGATGAAATGGAGGACAAGAAAGGAGGAGATGATACTTCTTGAGTTTTCTCTATTACTTGATCCAAACTGCCACTAGTGGGAAGCTGCCCTAATGGAAATTTGAGATTTTTCCCTATTATCTGGTTTAAGCCTGCAGGAATGGCTGGAATGGTAACAGAAGATGTTGTTGAGGGAGCAAACCCAGAAACAAAAGACTGACCAAACAGTGGGAGACTAGATGCGGCTGTCACCACAGATGAAAAAGTAGAGGTTGACAACGTAGTGGATTTTGGAACCAAAAATGCCTGAAGCTGAGGTGCGTAAGTGAAAACTGAATTTGGAGATAAAGTATTAGGTGAAATCTGGTCTGGGTTTGTCTGTACTTTAACAATTCCAGTGTTCCCCCCTCGTGTTGTGACAAGAATGGACTGCGATTCTCTTATACACACCGTTTTAAGCTCCTGTTTAGCTTCACAGGAGTCACTAGTCTGCTGTGGTGCTACATTGTGAATGGAACAAATAGTATTTGCAGATCCACTTAGTGTTGTTGCTGATGCCAAAGGCTTACCTAATGTGGAAACAGTGGATGAAGGTAAAGGTACAGAGAATGTGGCAGGTGAAACTGAAGTCTTCATTTTGCCAGCTTCACTTTGGCTCATTTTAATTGCTGATGCTTGTAAGTTACTTGTTGCAGTTACAGAGGACAAAGGTTGTGGTCTGTTCACTGGATTAGTCACTTGTGACACATGTGTAACACTCTTGTTAAAAACTGTACAAGACAGTTGAGTGGTAGCATTTACAGTTGGATTTACAAGAACAGGTGCTAAAGAATCATTAACATGTGCTGCCTGTGGAAAAGATGTACAGTGCAGCTTTGCCACGGCTTTTCCTTCTTTGTGTTGTATGAGAAAATTTTGGGGTAAAATAAGAACTTGCTGCATGACTTTTTCTCCTGTTTTAGGGTCAATCACAGGCTGCATTTGAATCTTCACTGAGCTGTTATGGACATCTATTGGTACACAACGTCCACTTGGCATTTTGTATACCATTTGTAAAGGACTATTTGAATTGGTCTCGCAGGGCAATGCTGGCTTTAGTGGGGATGACTCCACAGGTGACATAACTGCCTTTTCAGAAGCAAATATGTCCATACCCATAGGGGTTGTCAGCTGATTTGTTAAGGTCACTTTGTTCCCAATATTCTTAGCAAGCAAAGCCTGAATGGGTTTGGTCTCTTTCAGAAAGCTACATACTGACGTTGCAGAATCTGTCAGGGCAAATGATTCTAGAGGTGATAGCTCGCTTTGTTTCAGTTCACTCAAACAACTGTTAGTGTGCGTCTCACTTTCTGCAATCTGGACTGTAGCCTCATTTGTGCTTAATTTAGCTTTCTTCCTTGGTGAAAGGTCTTTTGTGCTATCATCCAGGTAACTATTTTGCTTGGACTGACGTTTAATAGATTTGGGCAGTGTCTTCTGTATTTCTTTAGAAGTCAATTCTTTCTTCAGTAGCCTGCTCCTTCCTGCAGGAAAATCCATTTCTAGCAGTTTCATTTCATCTGCAGAAAGAATTAAAACAAGTAATTGTAAATATATCACAAGCTGAATGTTTGCAACTGACACAGCTATATGATAGTTTATTAGTGTTTAGCTAAAAGCAATGCAGTAGTTTATAAGCATGCTGTCATGTCAAGAATAGTTTCTGATGGGATGACAGTACTAATCTCATTACCTACGTGCTTAAACAATTTAAAAATAATCATAATAACTTAGGCTCCAGCCAATTTACATTTAAAATCCAATTGAGCAGGCACAGAATTTCATTTAAAAAATCATTAAGTCCCAAATTTGTATTTATGAATTCATCAAACTACAACCTTTGCATTCTAAGTGACAGCATAGTTTCCAGGATTTGATGTTACAATACTTTAATTTAAAGAAAATTCAGGAATTAAAAAAAGAAATCCAGAAGTTTTTATACAAAACCAATAGATAGTTATGGCTTCACTGCCTTTCATCCCAATTCATCCCAACTATTAAAAGAGCACAGAAAAATACTAGGGATTGATCAGGAGTAGGAGGGTACACTGAGGGCAACAGGAATTTGCAGTATCGAACTATCCATAGACAGTCCTGTAGCAGATGCTGTCAGTTCTAAGCTCTAATTCACGTTGGGTACCATTTCAGCCACCCACCACAGGCCAGAATCCAGAGGGCACAAAAGTAGCACAAAGCCACCTTTGCCCATCCTTTCTCTCAGCTATGCTTCCAAGGAGGTCAGCACAGAATCTAGACCAATATAATTCACTATAGTAAAAATAACATGTAATACACAGCTACAACAAACAAAAAACCACACCACCAAACACAGGAAAACTGTAGGCCTTGTAGCACATCCACATCGTCACTAAATCCCAGCTAAGTGCTTACCAAACTCTGAGTGATCTTTTTGCAGGATCTCCAGATGCTCTGCAGCTTCTGAAGATTTACTGGCTACTGCATTGAAAGATTCTTTTCCATTATCAACTTCACCTTCTTCATTACTCCATAGTTCTCTGGTAAATTTATCATGGTCTGGCTGTCTTTTGAAATCATCATAGTCCTTCTTCAGTCGAGACCTTGAACAGAATGTCAGACATAATGACTAACTTCTGCAACCTATTTTAAAATATTTTATTAAGAAAATACTTAACTGTTCATACTTGTACCTATACTTACTGCCCAAAAACTTCATTGACATAGTTAAGATTCCCTAGCACAGGCTTGTGCCCTTCCCAACTGACCACAGTGACTAAACTTAACCCTCTGAAAACCAGGAAATACGGAGCTACGGTAACGTCTCCCCTCTTGCCACAACCAAAATTCTGTCCCCCTGGAGCTGGCAATAGTTACTGGGACCAAATCAACTCTGACCTATTGCTAACAGTATCTGCCATTTTTTGTGTTGTATCCAACACTATTCTATGCCGTCATTCCTCTTCATACACTCTCAGAGACCCTCATTGTTTTAGGTGCAGCTGTATTGGTTCAGGAATCAGTTGCAGCAAGTTCCCCGAGCTCACCTTGACATCTGAGTTGAGGTACAGCTCCAGCTAGAGAAATCAGGGATCTCTGCTTTTGGTCTGTGTTATATACTAGATCCAATTAGATGATCATAATGTTTCCTCTTGGCTCTAAAAATCTAAGAATGCCTGAAAGAATTTTTAAAATGTCTCGTCTCAGGGTTGCTACATCAGTTACTATTTACCTCCAGTGCCTGATATTCCACTAGAGGAATATCCCAAAGAAGATGGGACCATAAGAGTGCTTCACTCCATTTTAATACAATTTTACATATTCTCAGCGCCCACCAGAATTCCACATTTGTCCTAGCATTCACACACTACCAGGCACTCTTTGTCCTCTGTTCTGCACTTCTGCTCTGAGAAGTTCTACAGTTTGTTGGAATATATCAAAGTGAACCAGAAGGATAAGATATTGGTAACTGAAGATGATGACTGAGAGGGAATCCTTAGTACAAGGTGTTAACAACTAGCAAGTCTTTGGAGATTTGTCTAGAACAGGTAAAGTGGTCAAGTGTAATATACAGAGCTAGAAAGACCTATTAACAACATTTTAAATACAGCTCCCTTGATGTGGAGCTTGGTGCTGGTCTGCAGTTGAGGTCAAATCTGACACCAGCTGAGGTCAGTCCAATCAGGTAATCTCAGTTTTGTGCAAATCAGTGCCAAAGTTTGAACCACAAGTGGGTGCAAAAAATTTGTAAAAACAGGAAAATTTTATTCAGTTAAAGGTGTTGTATCTCAGGACCCATGGGACCGAAGGAATCCAAATTTCCATAATTAACTCTACTCTGGGCATTGGCTTGGCATAGTAATTCTAAAAACAATCTGAGTATGCATGGAGATTTTAGGGCATTTTGAAAAATCATTTCTTAGACAAAAAGCTCTGCTCAATCATATCTATGGAGTTGTTAGCACTCCCTGCATAACATAAAAACATATAGCTCTTTAAACTAAAATACTGTCTATACCTCACACATAGCCTTGAAGGATTGTTGTCACCAGGATTTTAACATCAATTATTACTTTAAAAAATGTAACTTTTGTGTTTTGTTCATCTCTCGGACATTGTTCCAAAGGGTCTCTCATTTACCTGTTTCTCTGAAAAGCCTTCATTAGTTTTGGTTCCCATGGTAACAATTCATTTAGCAGTCGTACCAATGTACAATGCAATTCCTTTACTGCTTGTTTCCGATGGTACCATCTTCCCTGCAAACATAAAAACATTTCTTTATTATTGCATTATAGCTGCATCTAATAAATATATTAGTCTGACACCAGTGTCAGTGTACTTCCGTGCAACATATAAAAAAGAAAATACAAAACTAAATGTATTACATTTGACTTTATCAATGCAGTCCAGTCTCAGCTTTAGTAAGGCAAACTCTAATCTTATTCAGAATACTTTTATTGAAAACAAACCCAGAAACAAAATCCTCATAAAGGTCTCTTACTGAAATGTTTACCTTTTCAGGGTGCTGAAAACTGGGACTAAGGTCCAATCCTGCAAACGTTTAGACATGTGCTTAACTTTACTTCTATGAGTAACTTTAAACATGTGAGATAGTCCTATTGAGCTCAAAGGGACTACTCAAATGTGTAAAGTTTCATGTGTAAATGTTTACAAGATTATGGCCTAAAATTGTATTACAGCAAACTAAACACTATTTTTAATTAAAGGTACATATTATATGAATTATCAGATTTATATAGACACTTTACAAAAAGAAAAGATATCTTATAATTTTTCAGATTATAAACTTCCCAGAAAATTACTTTTGGGGCTGAAGTGTCTTACAATTGTATTTTATCCAAAGGTGAGTTTCTTGGGAAAGTTCTATACCTGGGCTATATCTGAGTTATCAGAAAATAGAAGGAGGAGCGCTTTCTTTTTGTGACAGATTTTTTCTAGGGCTGTCACAAGCAATTAAAAATATTAATCATGATTAATCGTGCAATTAAAAACATTAATCAGGATTAATCTCACTGTTAAACAATAGCATACCATTTATTTAAATATTTTTGGATGTTTTCTACATTTTCAAATATACTGATTTCAATTACAATACAGAATACAAAATGTACAGTGCTCACTTTATATTTAATTTTGATTACAAGTATTTGCACTGTAAAAAAACAAAAGAAATCGTATTTTTCAATTCACCTAATACAAGTACTATAGTGCAATCTCTTTATCATGAAAGTTGAACTTACAAATGTAGAATCATGTACAAAAAAACTGCATTCAAAAATAAAACAATGTAAAATTTTAGAGCCTGCAAGTCCACTCAGCCCTACTTCTTGTTCAGCCAATCGCTCAGACAAACAAGTTTGTTTACATTTTCAAGAGATAATACTGCCCGCTTCTTGTTTACAACGTCACCTGAAAGTGAGAACAGGCGTTCGCATAGCATTGTTGTAGACGACGTCGCAAAATATTTAAGTGCCAGATGCGCCAAAGATTGGTATGAGCCTTCATGCTTCAACCACCATTTCAGGGGACATATGTCCATGCTGATGATGGGTTCAGCTCGATAACAATCCAAAGCAGTGCGGACTGACGCATGTTCATTTTCATTATCTGAGTCAGATGCCACCAGCAGAAGGTTGATTTTGGTTCGGGTTCTGGAGTTTCAGCATCGGAGTTTTGCACTTTTAAGACTTCTGAAAGCATGAGCCACACCTCGTCCCTCTCAGACTTTGGAAGGCACTTCAGATTCTTAAAACCTTGCATCGAGTGCTGTAGCTATCTTTAGAAATCTCACATTGGTACCTTATTTGCATTTTGTCAAATCTGCAGTGAAAGTGTTCTTAAAACGAACAACATATACTGGGTCATCATCCGAGACTGCTATAACATGAAATATATGGCAGAATGTGGGTAAAACAGAGCAGGGAACATACAGTTCTCTCCCAAGGAATTCAGTCACAAATTTAATTAACACATAATTTTTTTAACGAGCGTCATCAAGGAAGCATGTCCTCTGGAATGGTGGCCGAAGCATGAAGGGGCATACGAATGTTTAGCATATCTGGCACGTATTTACCTTGCAATGCCAGCAACAAAAGTGCCATGCAAATACCTGTTCTCACTTTCTGGTGACATTTTAAATAAGAAGAGGGCCACATTATCTCCCATAAATGTAAACAAACTTATTTGTCTTAGTAATTGGCTAAACAAGTAGTAGGACTGAGTAGACTTGTAGGCTCTGAAGTTTTACATTGTTTTGTTTTTGAGTGCAGTTATGTAACAACAACAAAAACCTACATTTGTAAATTGCACTTTCACGACAAAGCAATTGCACTACAGTACTTGTATAAGGTGAACTGAAAAATACTATTTCTTTTGTTTATCATTTTTACAGTGCAAATATTTATAATAAAAAATATACACTTTAATTTCAATTACAACACAGAATACAATATATATGAAAATGTAGAAAAACATCCAAAATATTTAATAAATTTCAATTGGTATTCTATTGTTTAACAGTGCGATTAAAACTGCAATTAATTGTGATTAATTTTTTGAGTTAATCGCGAGTTAATGGAGATTAATCAACAGCCTTAATTTTTTCCACTCAGATAACTCAAAAATGGTTTTACTTTCCAAACTGAATCTTAGTTTGTATAATCCTCCATAGAGAATGCATGTTAAACAGAGTAACGTGCATGTATAGTACATTGTTTTCCTTACTAGTTATTTAAATGGGCATCAATTGTGATTATTAAAAAAAATTAGTAATATAACACTATCAATTTACAGGGCACTTTATATATAAGCATATATGTCCTGCTTTGTATGTGTGTGTCTATATATATATATATATATATATATCTCAATTAAGCTCCTGTGGCGTGCGTGTGTGTGCGTGTGTACCTATATATAATAGAGAGAGAGAGAGAGAGAGATACACACGCACGCCACAGGAGCTTAATTATTGAGATAGTCATAAAAATGAGTCTGGATATCCAGACTCTGTCCTCATACTTTTGCCACCCCACTAAGTTCAGTGTACTAGAGGAATGAACTGGACTCAATGGGCCAAATCCTAGATTCGCTCTTGCCATAGATGATACTGAGACAGGAAAAGACGGCATGGTTCTGTTGCAAAAACAGGGAGAGGAGTTGGTGGGAACTCATCTCCATATTTGATCTGCACCCTTAGTTTGCTGCAGAGCTCTGCTCCTGTACCCCAGAATGCATGGAATTTTGGGTCAGGTGGCTGCAAGAAGAGTTGGATTAGGGCCTGAAGTTACAGCCCTTCAAGAGTCTGCAGTAGTCTCCATGGCTTGTTGGAAGGATTCCTTTCCACCCATCCCCAGGAGACTTCCCCCAGTCCACAGCATGATCATTCAAGTTGCTAGCTGGTTTGAAAACAGTCCACTGTTTTTACTATGATGTGCAATCATTTGCATTTTATACAGCAGAATGAATGACTACTCATTGCTTATTCTTTAATTAAAACTACAAAAAACAAGGTACTTGAATGAAAAGCTATACATTAATGCCAAGTTATGATTAAGATTTAACACACAGAGAAGTCAGGAAATTATGTGTTTTAATTCCCCCATGTGTAAGTTGGTCACACTGCACATATTATATATTGAAGTAAAAAACTGTCAATGGATACTATAATAAAAAGTTATATTAGTGCAATATAGCCTAATTAGAATCCTGATACTGATTACTCGTGTGAGTAGCCAATAGAACTATTTACAGTAGAAAACAATTAGTTTGAGCAGATTTATTTCATTTTAAAGAGTATATTTAAAATTCCACATAGAGAATTACAGACATAAATGCATTTGTATATTATATATTACTATTGGAATACATAAAATGGGTAACACTAAAACAAAACATTAAAATAATTAAATAGAATGAGACTGATTTCAGGACATTGAGATACTGTACATGTCTTGAATTCAGCACAAATTAAGACAAATAAAAGGAAGATAAAGATGATGGATTAATATGTGAAATGTAGCTTGGGTGGAACAAAGACTGAAGGAATAAACGGATTTTTCTGAGACTCTTTTACCTCTAGAGATGACTGATATTCTGATTTGGGCAGGGAAAGCAGAACTTATATTAGGTGTATTGGGCCACTGAATAAACTTTAAAGTAAAAAGTTGTATAATGTGCTGACCAAATTGGCACAAGCATAGGCTTTAGTGTAAGAATGGACTATGAGCTTTTATTAGATTAAAATCACCTGAGGAGGGAACATCAGATGTGTAGAGGTCACATTCCTCTAATTTAAAAAACAAGATGAGAAATTCTAAATTCAATTTCTTAAGAAAATTCATGTCATCCAGATTAAAATCTCTGGACAACTCCACATTCTGTTTGTTTTCCCAATCATTTCTGTGCGACTGATACAAAATATCACGGCTTATTTGAAATCTAATTATCTTCTTGAATCCCAACTGTTCATTTTTCTCAGGATCCTGGAGTATAGCTGTTGGAGATAAACCCACTGGTATTAATGCATAACGATGAGTAGAACAGAATGTGCAGAGTACTCTTTCCTCACATATGTTCAAAGCACAGTCGATAAGAAAAAAAGGTGCAAGGCCATTTGTTTTACTGGACCAGGTTTTTTATCAGTGCAGTTCAATGTAGCTTTCAGGACAGAGTGCAATTTGTGAGAAGACCCTTTGTGGAATAAATGATCTGCTAGCATACTTCATACATAAAACTAGTCAAAAACAATGAAAATAGAAAATATGTTTTCTGAGGTATATTACAAAACCCAGTATTTTACTTCCTACACAAGTGCAAAATAACCAGGACTCTATTTCACATCTATGATAAAATATATAGCCTTGTATTCTTTATTACAGAGAAAACTAATTCACAGTTAAAGGCAGGGATCGGATTGGGTCAGCTCATGGTATTACGCTTATATAAGCAATTCCTTGGTGGCCCACTAGTTTCTACAGAAATTAAGCCTTCATTTAAAAATAATTATTTCTAGTCCCTATTGTCTCAAAGACAATGTTCTGAATGGGACTGGATTCAGTGTCGAATCTACAGACAAATGGAATGAAAAATGGCTGTTACAACCAAATGCTGCTTTTCTTCCTTGGGCACAGAAAGGGCCAAATGCAGTGGAACAATGATGATTCAACTGCACAAAGAAAGAGGGTTTGGCTGCACAGGGAACTCTACAGAAGTGGTTTCATGAAGTGACTAATAAATCTGTCACTTTATGATTCCATGCACAACTCCTTCCCTCAGTGAGGGGGATATGTATATGGGTTTCAACATTACCAAATCCTGTGGGTTGTATTAGTGGAAGTGGATATGCTCCACATCAAGCCACTGTACTGGAGGGGTAAGGATCCTTTCCCCCAAACACTTTTTGAGCAGAGGTCCAACATTTGTTCTTAAGAGAAATGGGACCTCTTACAATTTGTTTCCTTGAGCTTTCTGCAGACCATGATTATAACACTTTACAATCAACATTCTTAACTATTTCTCTACTGATTAAACAAATATCCAGCAACTTTGGGGTTGTAGGCAGAGCTTTAAACTGGGGCAGAGCTGGAAGAGAGTACCAATACCACTGCTTTTCTCCCCAATGTGACTCCTATTTATAGGCAGTGGCAAAAAATTTGTATTTTTGTTCTGGTAGCAAGACGTTATGACATTTGGACTTTTGAACAAATGATCAAGAATTTGTATAAAGAAAGGTGTAAAATGTGCTCTTTATTGGTGGCTTATAACTAAATTTAACCAAAGGAAAATATCATTTAGAATTATGTGCTGAATATTCCCATATGACGAAGGTTAGAGAGACAGTCAACAAATTCTGAACTTAAAACTTACCTTTTTTAAAAAAAATTAGGTTTCCGACATCCAGAGCAGCCATGGAATGCTGACTCCGCTCTCCGTGATGCCCCAGCATACACTAGTCTGATAATGGCATACTCATCATGGAACCCCAAAGCAGACTGGAGCCAGGATATGTATACAGGGGGTAAGGACTAAACTTTTATTTTTTAAACACACACACACAACCACAATATTATGCAGTTTTATAAGATTTTTAAAAATTCTTATTTTATATCCTACAGGACATAAAATAAAGAATATTAGGAATCTTATAAAACCATGCAATATTGTGGTCAAAAAGGGTGGTGGTGGAAGGAGAAAACTTACCTTACCCTTATAGGCCTGCTCCATTCTGCAGCGGGGTTCGGTGGAATGTGTGACATCACCAGTCTAGCGTGTTCTAGTGATGTTACACGGAGAGGGAGCTGGTGAACTGCAGCTGCTTTGGACATCAGACACCTAAAAACAAAAATTGGTAACTTTTAAGTTCAGAATGTTTTGAATGGCCTTCTTACCTTAGTTATGGAAGAAATCCTACAACAATTCTTACTCAATCCCACTGGATTCAATAGGTGTTCTGAGTGACTAAAAATGCAGGATTTAACCTTATGGGGGCATTTAAAATATAAAACACAGGTGCTTCCATTTCAGTTAACAACAAAAGTGGCTGCAGGTCAATGACATGCATTTTAACTTCTGCAACATAATTTCCAAATAAAAATTATGTATAAAATATGTGGCTTTAGTTGTCATCTGAGGAACAGGAGTAGAAACAAATGAAAATCTGTGAACTGTCTTTCATATTCAGAAAGTAGAACTTCTAAAAAACTCATTGCACATCTCTGCATCAATTATATAGTTAAGAATTTCTTCTGTGGCTATGGAACTGGCAGGGAAATTATCAGACTTCAGCTCAATATGTTTCTTTAAAAATATCTGGTTGGGACTTCAAGATGTGCAGGGAGAGCCAAGAAAACCAAGCTGTTCCCAAAAATGAGGCCTAGCCTTTCAGTGGCTGTCTACTATTAACAGTACTTCCTTTAACAGAAAATAAGACTTAATTTCTAATACAAAATGAGTAATAATTTGTTTCTCTTAGCACTCATGTATTCTCTTAGCAGGCAAATGTGCCAGACTACAATAAAAAACTTCTGTAGATCCTCACCTAATGGTTAACTATTCTTTTCCTCATCAGTGGCACATCCCAATTTTACCTGGTTAGTTACAACAACATTCTCCACATAACAGAATCCTGAGAAGAGTACAACTACCAACAAAGCGATTGCTGGACAATCTGGAACTATCAAACCTCAACAGTGTTCTCCTCAGTGAAGATAGCACTATACGTCAAGGGGTTCTCAAACTTCATTGCACCATGACCCACTTCTGACAACAAAAATTGCTACACGACCCCAGGAGGGAGGACCGAAGCCTGAGCCTGCCTGAGCCCCGCCAGGCCGGGGGGGGAGGGATGTCAAAGCCTGATCCCCCCTGCGGGTGGGGTAAGGGAGGGCAACACCCAAGCCCCGTCACCCAGGGCTGGGGGGGGAGAGCCCTAAGGCTTCAACCCTAGTCAGGGGGCCTGTAACCTGAGCCCCACCACCCCATGCCGAAGCCCTCGGGCTTTGGCCCCGGGCGGTGGGACTCGGGCTTTGGCTTCAGCCTCAGGTCCCAGCAAGTCTAACACCAGCCCTGGTAACCCCATTAAATTAGGGTCGCGACCCACTTTGGGGTCCCAACCCACAGTTTGAGAACAGTTGCATTAGACCTTTGCTATACTAAACCCTTAAACAACTACTGCCAATTATGTTTTATCATGAAAGATAAACAAGCTGATACACTTTCAGAATCATGCAAAATACAACCGATTACATCAGCACTTTTCTTTCAGAAATGGATCTTGAAAAACAGTATCAATGAAAATAAAGAAATCTTGTTTCTGTTTTCAAAATACTGAGGCATCACAAAATGAAAGCAAATTAGCAATAGACTCCTAGCTGCTGATAATGTCTTCATTTTGTGGTTTAGTCTTTATTACAATAAGCCTAATCAGAGAGATATGGTCAGCCCATTCAGCAGTGTTCTACTTTCCCTTAAGGAAACATAAATTATCATTTCATTAGTTAATTTATAGCATCTTATTTTTTAAAGAAAATTTGGGAAAGCGTAATTCAAAAATAGCAGACATTTTTTCTAGTCTCAGTATGAGCTCTGTAAATTTTATAAACCAATGGCTCTCATCCTTTCCATACTCCTGTATCCCTTTCAGGAATCTGATTTGTCTTGCATACCCCCAAGTTTCACCTCACTTAAAAACTACTTGCTTACAAAATCAAATACCAAAATACAAAAAAGTGTCACAATACACTATCACTGAAAAATTGCTTACTTTCTCATTTTACCATATAATTACAAAATAAATCAATTGGAATATAAATATTGTATTTACATTTCAGTGTATAGTATATAGAGCAGTATAAACAAGTCATTGTCTATATGAAATTTTAGTTTGTACGGACTTTTCTAGTGCTTTTTATGTAGCTTGTTGTAAAACTATGCAAATATCTAGATGAGTTGATGTACATTCATTCTCAACACATTACAGCATATACTATATGCCATCTCTTGAAGATTTACAGGGTTTTCCTTTATGGATACTAACAATTAAATTCCCTTCCAGTTAGTTGAATCTTCCACCCTCTTAACTGCTGATAACCAAACATTTCCCTACACCTTTTCATGCCAATATTTTAAAGAAAAGTTAGATATTTAATTATAACTACTGCTGATGTTTGGATATGTTGCCTTACCTACTTTTGAAGATTAAGATATACCTTCAGATATATAAGGCACTTTAGAACAAGTTGAACAAATAACAGCATCTCTATCATAAATATTTCACAGTCTAAAGGCATGAATCAATACAATGCAGAAAACTAAAATGCAGAACACCCAGAGTAGTGTGTGGCTTTTACAGCTGGAATGGTTCAGAGAACAAGTAGGTAGTCAGGAGTTGCCGAAGGATGGCTCTTGGAAAATATTCACTGGAAAGCTGCTCCAACAAAGAGAAAGCATGAAAGAATACACAAAACTGTATGAGAAGGAGCCAAATGGAGCAGTTAGGAAAAAAACTTGGGTTAAATACAGGGAAGGAAGAGGCATTACAGGTGTTTTAAGAAAAAACTGAAGGGCAAAAATATACAGAGCCTTGAAAGTGGGGACAAGTATCTTGAAATTGATGGGCCTGTGAAAGGAATTTGAAAGAGGAAATAGGTGGAAATATAGTCAGAGCAGAAGAAGAAGAAAATTATTTTGGACTTGATTTCAAAAACTGGAACATAATATTTGACTTATTCGTTCATATTTAGGCCCCTTATAAATGACCTCATTTTCCAAAGTGCTAAGCATCCAATAGCTTCCCACTGATCCTACAATGGGAAATGCTAGGTTCTCAGAAGTTTTCAAAATCAGGCCACTCCTTGGTATGTAAATATAAATTTACACGCCTAGCTTTAGGTTCCAATTTTTGAAACTCTTGTTCCTTGACAACACTACCATGGAAAGCCTGGAGGAGGGAGAAGTGGTGTACAGACACAGGGAGGCCAGAAAGTAGAGATAACATTAGTCAAGACATTACAGCCATTACAGAGGAAGAAGTGGCAGGGCAGTGAGAAGCTGGCTGTAGTAAGCCAGAGTCTAGATGTAGGTGAAAATAAAATGTTTCAAGAGGTTGACAATTTTTACAGATTTTTTTCATTCTAATGGAAAGTGAGTTGCATGTACAAATCCCTGTACATGAAGATGAAACTATATCCCTTACTCTCCACCCCAACATAACCCAAAAGCAAGCCCAGATTTTGCCCTTTGTGGTTCTACTTTGTCAGCAGATCATCTTATTTTTCACTTTGTTACAGCCTGCTATAAAGGAATAAAGGTCCATTCACCTTTCCAACTATTTACTTTTCCATATTTATCTCAGGCAGTAGCATTACCTATCTTTTAAGTTTCACAAATATAGAAGAAAATTAAGAAATATAACAGGCAACTCCTTATGGCAGTGGGTCTCAAAGCATTGTGTATGTATCACCAGCAACATGTACCACAATCAGTAGGTTTATCAAAACGAGAACCTGCTATAACTACATTGACCAAATATTATGAAGGTGGTACTCAAAGAACAACTGTGTTTTGTAGGTTATACATTTTATGACCTAACATGGAATACACCACTCACAAAAGTAAATCAAAGAGAATGAAACTAAGAGGCAACTGAATGACAACAAAAGTATTCTTACCACATATTCATAAAAAACAAGCAACAATTGGGTTTCCATGGGTGCTGAATGAGAAGACTCCATAGGCTTCTTTAGTTTATCAGTTAGGGAGCTTCAGTGAATTCACTAAAATTTTGGTAGGACCCCAATCAATTATTTCAGATTCCAAAAATTTCAACAAGCGAGTGGTAGCAAGTCCGTTACAAAATGGAATGTTTTCCTCTGCGTAAATTTAGTTACTTAAATGTTCCATGTATAAGTGTGATGATACACTGGCATGTTGCTGGAATCAGAGACATAGAAACCCAGCGGTTCTACTTGTCCCAGTCCTCTCTTCTGGACAGAAACTAGTTACTGTAAATGGACCCGAATCCTGAACACCACGTGCTTTACATTAACTGGCCAAAGTAAAATCATAAAATCTACATCAGTCATGTCCATCCTTTTCATCCTGAGGAACAAACATAGTTTCTGAAAGCTCAAGGGGCCAAAATCAAAATTTTGAGGCAGATACTCTGCCCTATTCTACTCCCTTTATATCATTCAGGCAGAGAAAGTGAGGAGAAACCACACACTAGCCTCCACCTGGAGATTCCCCTGGAGCTAGTTAGTACAGCCAACTCCTATGCCTCCCTTTTTACAGCCCCTGGCACAAAGCGTGTGTTGGAAGTGAGAAGAGGAAATGGCTGGAGTGCACGGTGTTCTCACTATCCCTAGCTGGTGTACGGCCCCTCCTAGAAGATACTGCCAGCTAGCATGAGTCAAAAGCAGCCATCAGAAAATCAGGGAGCTGTACCTGGTTGATAGTTTTCAGCTTCTCCTCTTTTTACCCTCTCTGGGGCTGCCCTGACCTTCATGGGGAAGAGGAGCCACCATCCTTCACTAGATACTCCTCTAGGCTCAAGCAGATTTGCATCTCTGACTCCCACAACCCAGAAAGCAAGCAAGCAATGGATTAGCCAGATTTATTCCCTGCAATTCAACAGGTAAGCTAGCAGGGGAGCTGCTGACCAGCTGCAGCAGGGAAAGGACAGTAGCTGCTCAGGAAACACCCAGCTCACATCAGAGGTACTGCTGTGAAGGGCTGGGGCAGCAAGGAAAGTGGTGCAAGGCAATTTGGCAGGATGCGGTGATGGGGCTGATTCAATTCCAGTTTAAAAATGAATGGAGTACCTCATTTTCAGTTCATAATCAAATACACGTTTTCTTCTTAACAGGTCATCCTCAAGGGCCACATGTTGGACAGCTGTGATCTATGCCATTAGGCTGCTACAAATCTAGGAGTAATCAGGAGATGGATCCTCTTCTGCACAGTTTTTCTTGATGGAAGAACACTACCCACGACTAAAGCAAAAGATATTAAATTGTACAGGGGAGTCTAGGATCAAGTTGCTTGATACATCCAGACACAGAATGAGTGAAAAACTTTTTCAATAGGTCCATTATTTTCATTATTGCAGGCACAGCTGATAGCAACACTGATAGCTAAATTAAGGTTGCATATCACTTTCCATTATACGAACCCATTTTCAGTTGCTTATAATTTTGTAAAACTTAAAACCATAAGGGCTGAAATTTTCCATGCCACAAGTCTACCTCGGGCTGAAATGTCTTGAAAATTTCAGATAAAACTGTTTAGCCATTTCAGAAAATGAGATCTGAGGAAAATATGCTGTTTTTCCTATGTTAAAGAAATCTTACAACTGTTTAATTAAGAGGCTCTGGCACCTCCATGTTTTGGAGCAGGGATCTGAAACTTGGCAGCAGTTACCTTAGTATCAAGGATATGCTTATTTGCTATTCCTGGGAAAATCCACCCAAATTTGACCAAACGACGAGACTCTAAAAACTGCAGTTTGCATGTGCTCAGAAGTATGTTAGCTTAGCAACTAAATTCTCTGAAGATTTACTCCGCACTGAGAATGCTCCATCTCCTCACAGTTCCTAAGTGCTGACAGAACAGCACATGCACTAACCCAATACATTCATTGAGCATGTTCCTTTCTAGAGCTGCAGGGGCTGAGCAGGACTTTCCTAGTAATTGCTCATCGTGGCTCTAGGGATCCCCTGTGGTGCTGGGCAGAGGAATTGAGAGTAGGAGTACTACTGTCTCTCCTGTGTTCTGAATGCTCCTGTTGCTAGCGCCCAAGCAGCAAGAGGAAGGAAGACGTATGAATGTATGTATGAAGTATGTAAGTCTGAAGAAAGAAGTTTGGAATGACTAAATATCAGGAATAAAAATCTCTGGCCTAGTTAGGCTCTAGCATCAATTCTGCAGTTTCTAAGAAGTTAACTTCTTCTGATAGTCTCTCATGAAAAAAATCTCTTCAGAGGTGAAGAAGCTGGTTTTGAACTAGAGGGTGTGCTCCTCCCATCATCAGATAAACTCAAGGACTCCCTGGTCTTAAGAAATATTTCCAAATCTGGCAAAAATGAGGACAGATGGTCCCTAAATGGAAGAATAAGGGTAAGGCTACCAAAGTCCTCTGGTAAATCTTCATACTAGCTTTTTAGCCAGAATTACAAAAACCTGATGGCCCTGAGACCAATCAAAAAGACAGTTTATGCCTCCACTAGCCCTTAATCTTTTCCAGCTCACTAGCCCTAGAGCCTTGGTAAGACTGGAATCCACCTAAGGAGGAAAAGCAGCTGATGGAATTGGCCCTTCTGATACACCCTTTTTCTCCCCTCAAATAGCAGACCTATCACCTTTGTCTGCATCTTTATTGAAAGACCAGAATTTCATAGCTGTGTGCCTACAAGCAGCATTGATTTCAACCAAAAAGAAGTTAGTAGACAAAATCCTAATATTTACAAAAAGCAATAACCTGCACGACTATGGACTATGCAACACACTATAGCAGTGACCAAGTTTTAACAGAGTAAGATAAGAAAAATCTAACTAAATTTAATAATATAACTACACAGGGAGAGTGTTATATTACATGACAGAACAGACTAGTGGAGAGAAACTGAGGGATGACTTGTGGGTAGGAGATTTTATACACTGTTTTAAAACAATGGGTTTGAGGGACATACATCCTCCCCCCAGCAATGTTTCACTGTGACAGGTAATACAACTCCTAAAATGGGGATCAGCAGGGGGAATGTCATGAAGGAGAGAGAAATTCCAGTTGCTTCAAAGGGGTCATAACTCCAAAAAAAGGCCTCTGATAATTCAGCTTCTTCCAATGATCCTGCAAGAAGAGTTTCAGTGTCACTCTTTGGACAGCCACACAGAGAGAGCCAAAAACAAAACAGGCCTCAAGAGGAGTACAGCTCAGCCCAAGACCATCAGATATAAAAAGCCGCTGAACTTTTTTTGGGCAACGAATTAAAAGAGTCTGGTCTTAACTATCAAGACATGATAACACACAATATAACATAGGAACTGCCATACCATAACAGACAGTGGTACAGCTAGTGCAGTGTGCTGTCTCTGCGAGAACTAGATGTTTCAGAGGAAGTTGCAAGAAACCTCATTGCAAACACTTATGGAATTGCCTCCCAAAAAGGGAATCTTATTCTTAGGGTTTATCCACAGGAAGACTTAATGCACACTAGCCTGCCATGCAATAACCGGCTCTGTAGATCCTGCTACTGCATATTAGAAGTCCAATAGTACACTTCGACATACGCAATACAGCACTTTTTAGTGCATGGTAGCAGGGTCCACAAGACCAGTTAGTGCAGAGCGGGCTAGTGTGCTGTAGATTTACACCCCAGCTTGCCACTCACTAAGTTTCCATGTGGATAATCCCTTAGCTTCTGTCAAAGAGAGACTGGCCCATGCTCTGAAGAATTAAAACGTATATCAATTCTATTTTTTAAATTTCTTATCGAATTTAACTGTGGATGTTACAACTGTGGCTGTCTTACTATCAACATAAATTTATTTGAAGCCTCCTAAACTCTTAGTTTCAATGACCTCTCCTGGCAATAAACTCCACAGGTTAATCATGTGTTGTAAAGAATTACTTCCTTTTATCAGTTTTAAGTTTGTTGCCTAATGATTTCACTGAATATCTTTTTGTTCTTGCATAGTGAAAAAGGGTAAATAGAGCATATGATTTACCTTTTCTATAGCATTCATTATTTTGCATCATTTCCATTATTATTTATTAATTCCCCGTTCAGTAATCTCCTCTTTAAACGAAACTAAACTTAGTCCCAGTCTTTTAATGTTCTTAAATTTTTATTTTATTTTTATGTACCATTTACATTGCTGTAGTGCCTAAAGACCAAGCAGGTCAGGTCCTCATTATACTAGGCCTATACAAATGTATAGAATGTGATGGTCCCTCCCCCAGAGAGCTTTACATGGAAGTCTTGTCCTGACTCTGTGCATTGTTTGTATCTGTACTCCCCAGGATTAATGCTATATTCTTTTAGAGACAAGGCAACCAGAACCAAGCACAGCATATATAAAGGTGGTGTTACATTTCAGTTTAATGAGCAATTATGAAAAATTTAGATATTTACATACCCTTCTAAAAGTCTTGCTGGTATTAGATAATCCCTGATAGGAGGAACACCAGCAGAATACACATACAACTATTAATTTGTACTGCTGTACATAGATATTACTTCTATATTACTAATCTCTGCCATTCTGGTAAACCTCTCTCAGATTATTAGTCTTGAAACCAGGTCGCAGTCTTGCAGCTACAAAATAATTTCAAATGTGGTCCATAACTGCAGCTTTGAGTGTTGTTATAGGCATCGTTCTGAGTTTTTAAAGTGAAGTCTCTATTTTTCATAGTCCAGGTTAACATTTAATACCTCCTCCATTTCTCTAAACCTACCAAATCCACTTTTTTTTCTTTTTTGCAAATAGAACATTTGTTGTATCAATAACCTAAGGTGACCTGAACATACGTCTTCAAGCACCTGAAGCAATATAGGCTGAATAGCCTAATTTCCCTTCTAAAATACAGAGACAAAGTCATTTAAAATTGTTAGGCATTTCTGTGGCATTTTTATGAACTCTATTGATCACAGTTGCCATAGATGAAACTTTTATCAAGAGGCAGAAAGGAGAATGGAGCTCAATAGTAGAAGGGGTTTGAGCCAAAGAGTCAAGAAAACAAATGGGTTCCACCACTTATGCTTTTAAAAACATTCATCTTGGTGGGAGACTCTCCCTCTTTGCCACCACACCCAATATCTGCTGGATTCTTTGGTCCAATGGGTCTGATTTTGGCATCTTGAGTTACATGGTCCAACGTCTGCTAGGTATGAATCTGTCCCTCAATCCCCACTCCAAAGCCAGATGAAATGATCGTGATGCATTGCCTCCCCTGAATGAACGCTTCAGCAGCTGACTATAAATACAAAAGTCAGCTAAGCTGAATCTGACTACACATTTGTGGAAGGGGAGGAGTCAGACATCAGCACAGACATTATGTGGCTACATCACAGGGCCCTGGGTAACCATGTGTCTGGATGGAAATCTAAGCAAAACCACAAATATGTGAGGATTCCATACTTTGAATTAGTATCAGAATGTGGCCCCAAGGAAAGGTGCTCAGAGAATAAGTACAAATAAACCTACTCTTGTCTAAGGTACTATTGCCCTGCCCAAGCTTTACTGAATCAAAACCCTGAAAAAATGGTTAAAGATTGCTATATACTTATTAATTTCACTGTTTCTTGACAGTAATTGTGAACTGAATACTAATATAAAGATATGATGGAAATAAAAAATAAAATCTTTCTAACCAGTTAACTCTAGAGGCTCCCATACAACTACTCATAAGACACACATTCTAACAATTGACAGGCTCCAGAAAATAACTGGAACAATTTTATATCCATACAAAAGAAAGTTTTTGAACATCACATACCGATTTCTTTCTAATGTTCTCCAGATCTTTGAGTTCATTCTCGATTTTTGTGATTAATTCCCTGAGTTCATCAAGATTAGTGCAAATAAGCTAAAAACAAACAAACAAACAAAAAAGACTTGGTAATGCATCATTTAAAAAACACACACTGAAGTTGAAAAAAAAAAAAAAACATCTAAAAAACACATTCTAATGCTTAAGTTTACCACTTGATCTTTTCTTTACTTCTGCAATTAATATATAACAAACAAGGAAAAAATCCCCATAACTTTTATAGAAAAATCTTATTAGACAGACTTCAGTCTTCAAGCTTACATACAGATGGAGCAGCTGAAATTTGGATACCGGTGGCTGCGTCTCCATAAGTTCTTACATAATTTACACTTCCCCACTTGTCAATGCCTGCGTCAGAATCCAGGTACTTTCTAAAAGACAAACTCACAGTGCAGAATAACACAGATCAGGAAACTTGCCCTAGTTTTAACTGTGCCTCTGAATACCTTTGTGCATGTTCCAAATGATTCCTTAGCAAGTGAACCCATGCTAACACTGAACTGCAATTGTGTTAGTAAGGTAATTACACCTTATTTTTGTTTGTTTATACAAAGTACCAGTAAATAAGTGTAACTAAAACAGAAAGTCAACGAAAGACAATGGGCCAAATTCAGTCTTGGTGTAAGGAAGTACAACTTCACTGATTTTAATGAGTTGCACATGTTTTCACTAGACACCCATGAAAGGTAATCCAAATAACACAGCTGTTTTCACAAAGTAACATGATTTGAACAAAAATAAAGCACCCAATATAATGTACTGTTACTAATTTCTTCAACAGATGGCTTGTTTTCTTAATATTTCCTTTCAGAATGTGGCTGTTAATTTCTTGATTAACTATGGGCTTGTCTACATTAAAAAGGCTGTGCCGCTACAGCTATGCTGCTGAAGTGGTTCTGTAGATACCACCCACACCAATGGGAGGGATTCTCCCATTGGCGTAGGTAACCCACCTCCCCAAGAGGCAGTAGCTTGCGCTGTCTACATGAGGATTTAGGTAGTTTTAACTATGCTGCTAATTAGTGTGGATTATTCACACTTTAATGTAGGTAAACCAACCTAATTTTCTAATGTAGATCAGGTCTATGAGTACAAACATAATGTGAGCAAATAGCAGAAGAATTCTGGTTTACTAATGTCAACAATAGGCTTTTAATCTAGAAACCATAAAACTAGAAATTTTTTATTCATAATATTGAATTTTAGGAAGTGTAGGTCCTTGGTGGAGAGAGAGAGAGAGAGTGAGTGTGAGTGAGAGAGTGTAAGAGAGAGAGAGAGAGAGAGAGAGAGAGAGAGAGAGAGAGAGAGAGATTTCAGCTGACAGCAACTTTTTTCCAAAGGCTATAACTCTGCATGTTTGGTCGCTGGATTTAAAATATCAAAATAAGTGATATCAAAAACCATTCAAGTCCATCTTCAAAATGTTCACTAATGATTACAAACATAATAAAATCTTTTAACAACAACAGAACACAAAATAAAAAACGTCAGAATACAATTACTAATATTTATGGCAAATCATCAAATTATTCTAACTCACTCTGATTTCAGTTGTTTTAACACAGGAAATTTTAGCATGGGAGCAAGTTAAAATAAAATTGTATGTACACTGATTTGACTATTTTAGGCTCCAAGGGTCCATATGCCTACCTTCCCCCAATACAATTTTTTGTTGTTTCTGATACTTCCCTTCTCCAACTCTATTTTTTAAAAAATAGCCTTGTTAATAAAATATAGTACATGATCTTTTGGCAAGATACTGAGGTTTGAAAGACAGCTAATGCATACAGGCAACAATTACTTTCCATAACATTTTACTGAAAAAAAGAGAAGTTTTATGCACACGTCAGCGGGTCTTTTTAAGAAAGTGGAGTCACTAACTTTATTAAACAAAGCAGAAATGAGAGAATAAGTGAGCAAATGATCAAGATATCTTAGGTTTTTTCAAAGTATTCTTTTTTTACTGCAAAAACAAAAAGTGTATGTTTGCACAATCTGCTCTTCAGGTAGCTAGCAGTGCCACCTATTCTTAAGTTGCCCAACTCTTTCCATTATAAAACTGTTTTCAGTTGCTTATAACTTTGCCAAAACTTGAACCATTTGGGCTGAAGTTTCCCAGGCCAGGTTTCTGCCTCAGACTGATGATTTTTTTTTGTTTTTGTTTTGTTTTAAGTTTCAGCAAAAATGGTCCAGCCATTTCCACAAATGAAAATAGGGAAAATACATTGTTTGGCCCAATGCTGAATAAATTATTACAACTGTTTTGTATAAAACTCTAGCACCTCCATGGTTGGGGGCAACAGCTTGAAATTTGGCAAGGAAATTACCTGGGGGAAAATGGACTGTGAGGGAGAAAGGATAACTGGAACTCAGATCTAGAAGTTAGAACTGGATGGGCATGGACACTGGGAAAGGGAAAAGTTGCCCACCGTTGGAAACTGGGATTAGCTAGATGAGAACACTCGGATGAGGAGCTGTGGAGGTGGAGAAAATGGACTGGGATAGTGACTGGATGAGGGGGATGGGGCAGGAAGTGTCAGGCTTAGGGAGAACAGGAGCAGAAGGGTCTAATACTACTAGAGGGCACTCCCCTTTAGAACCTGGAATGGAATCCAAGATTTCTGAGTCTCACCATTACTCAGCTGTCTGAAAATATCTGTGTAACCCATTGGCAAAGTGTGCATCTAATCCCCTTCTAGTGCTAGTCCACATAGAGGATGACAACCTACTACTGCTACTACTACCACCACCAGTTACTATAGTAGCTGAAGTAGTGAAGATCTGTGCTGCGGATCCAGGGGTTAAAATAACTTAAGGGACTTACCGGTACGCAGGGTGGCTGGGCTCCTGGGCAAGGTGGGGGGGGTCGGCTCTGGGCCCCCAGAAGGGGCGGGGCTTGGATGGAAGGGGCGGGGCTCGGGCCAGACTCCCCCAGCCAGCTCTTCAGCACTGCCCGACCTGCACCGCCCAGGGCTCTGCTGGCGATTTAAAGGGCCCAGGGCTCCGGCCGCTGCCGGGAGCCCCAGGCCATTTTAAATTGCTGGGCCCCGGGGCAGCTGCCCCTTTTGCCCCACCAGTTAGCAGCCCTGCCAGCATGGTGCTTAAAGTGCTGCTGCGGCAGCGCTTTAACGAAGGTTGTGTACCTGCCCGTACCGGCGGCCACTTACTTATTGGTACGCCGTACCGGCTTACTTTCACCTCTGTCTGAATCTAAAGTTTCAACCCTGCTGATGAACCATGTGAGTATCAACATGATGCCACATGATGAATTTATTTTTTCAGTCTGCTTTTTTAAAAACCTAGGAAATTACACACAGAAAACTATGTTTAAAGAACACTGAGGTTGCAAAGTCAACCATTCAAAAGTTAAGAAATGCCATCATTAACATTGTCCATGCAGCCTCCTTGTGCATATGCACTATGAAACAGTTTTTAATTCCATGTACTATCTGTTTCACAGGACTCCTGCATCATTCAATGTACAGGATGTACTGTGTTCTCAGGATGAATCAGAGTTATATAGTGAAGGAGGCTGTAATACCCCTACCTCATTTGTTGCAGAAGTTGGAAGGTGTGCAGTGAATAAGGCAAGGAATTGCAGGAAGAGAAAGGATGGTCTCATGATTAAGGCATGAATACTACCCTAGAGAACTGGATTCTATCCCTGCCTCTGCCGCAGAATTCTTATGTGATGCTGGGCAAGTCACATCCAAACTTTTCACAGATGTTCACTAACTGTGTGTTCTTGGATGCCCAAATTGAGACCCTGGGGATTGATATACAGAAATGCTGAGCACTTATAGCTGCACGTGAAGTTAATGGGAGATGTGCTCTGAATATATAAAGGGCTATATAAAACGAAGTTGTCTGAAAAATCAGATCTTAGGTGTCAAGTTGGGCACTCAAAGTGGATACTTTTGATTTTAATCTCTAGGTATCTCAGTTTCCCATCTGTAAAATTGGGATTATACCATCCCCTCACCTCACAGGTGTACTGCGAAGGTAAATTAGTTAATGCTTGTGAAGCACTCAGATACTATAGTAATAAATGCCTTAAAGAGTCCATGAAAATATCAGTAATTGTGTATTCACAGCAGGATTTGAAGAATTTGCAGTAAATAAAACCTGAGGCCACACACTGAATGAGGATACAACAAAATATTGAAAAAACAGCTCAGTCAGTGAACACTATCAATTCTGTGCACTGAATGATGACAGGATTCTATGGAGGGAAAAAATATGCGATGATGTAATTACAGACTGTACCATAATGCATAAGCGCAAGAGGGCAGAATTAAGGTTGCACAGGCTACTTTAATTTTGAAATTTCCTAAATTTTGGGTACTTGACTTTGAAAACTTAATGATTTTTAGCAGTTTTTGTGGGAAATATAATTTAAAGGATAGTTTTATGGCCTCTTAATGGAGGATCAAATTATTTACAATATTTCAAACGAGACAAAATCAAAGAAATATTTTCAGCCTTTACTCTGTATTTTCTTGCATTTGCAGCTTTAACCCAAGACTCTTTACTTTAACTTCTACTGTATTAGGGAAGAAAAAAGACTGTAAAATCATAATGTACTGTTTCCCCTTAAAACAAGATTTAAAATATATTATTCTATCTTCCTCTATAAAGCCCACTGACTTACATAAAAACAACAACAAAAAGAAGATAAGTTTCCTTATGCATGTTACTTTGAAATCGGAGCAAGCAGTCAGTTGTTTGAATGAAACATACCTTCTTTTTGTTGTTGTCGAAGGATTAGTAAGCTGAATTCAATGTTTCATTTTTTTGTGATAATACTGCATTCTAAATTGGTTCAAAGATTTTGCCACTCAGCTTAAGGGAAAATGCCACTAAGGAAACCAGAACGCCTACATTTTTCTTCATGTTGTCACGTCCTTATAGCTAATTGGTGGGGGGGGGGGGGGGGGGGCGGTTCAAGAGAAGCATGTAAAACAAAACACTTTCTACTACTAAATATTTTGAACAAGAAAAAGAATGTGGGAAGAAAGCCGTGCCCTTTATGGTTTTTGCAGGTGGTGACGGAAGACAAAGTTTGGGTCTTTCAGGCACCTAGTCTGCAAATATTTATGTATATGCTAAAACTAAGCGGTGTGAATAGTTCCACTGAAGTCTATGCACATTCAAAGTTAAGCATGTACATAAAAAAGAATAAAGGATTTGGGCTGATTAACAAATATGGGCTTGATTTTCAGAAGTGTTGACTAATTACTATGGCACTCTGTACCTCCAAGCAGCACCCTGGAACCCCCATATTTATGCCATGTAAGGTATCAAATGAAAGGTCATGATTTGCTGAAACCCATTTTTCTGCCAAAATATGTATATCATTAGTGTGTATGAAGTAATCAGATTTTGCTGTATGGTTGTTACTGAAATATGCTGTAAGTTTGCTAGTGACATGATGATGATGACGATGATGATGGGCGATCACACATTACCGAGTATGATCATCTTCCATGAGAGTTATGGGTCCTCAGGTGGCTAATAAGGCCAATCTTTGAACCACAAGTTCTATTACAATGAGGGCAGATATTTTCAGGCTCAGCAGGAGGCTGTTGACCATGACTGGAGACCAGTCTCTCCTTCCTCCTGCGCCCTTGTCCTCTTCGGCTTGTTGGCGAGCAAGTTCAAAATGCAGGGAACCATCACGTAGGACTTCACTCCAATTTAAGCGATCCTGGGCAAGTGTCTCCCAAGTATCAATGTCAATATTACATTTTTTAGGTTGTCCTTCAGCAAGTCCTTATAATGCTTCCGTTGTCCATCCACGTTACGGTGCCCTTCTTTTAGCTGAGAGAACAGGACCTGTTTTGGGAGGCGATGGTCTGGCATCCGGACAATGTGACCAGTCCAATGGAATTACTGACTGATGATCATTGCCTCGATACTGGTGGTCTTTGCTTCTTCCAGAACACCAATATTGGTGCGCCTGTCTTCCCATTTGATCTTCAGAATCTTACGAAGGCAGCGTTGTTGGTGCCTCTCAAGGATTTTCAAGTGGTGTCTATAGGTTGTCCAAGTTTCAGACCCATACAACAGTGTTGGGAGAATAACAGCTTGATAAACAAGAAGCTTGGTGTCTGTTCGAATGTCATGATCTTTAAAGACCCTGTGCCATAAACGAGAAAAAGCTGCACTGACACAGCTCGGGCGATGTTGAATTTCTGCATCAATATCTGCCTTGGATGAAAGATGATTTCCAAGGTAGAGGAAATGATCGACATTCTCCAGTGCCTCTCCTTTGATTTTGATAGATGGGGCATGTAATACCTCATTTGGAGAGGGCTGATAGAGCACTTTAGTCTTCTTGATATTAAGAGTGAGATCAAGACATGCGTAAGCATCAGCAAACACATTCAAGATCGTTTGAAGTGGGCAAAGATTGCGTTGTGATCAGCATACTGAAGTTCCACAATAGATGTTGTGGAAATCTTACTCTTGGCTTTCAGCCTGCTAAGCCTGAACAGTTTTCCATCCATTCTGTTATTTCAACGCCACCTGTAAACTTCCCAGCAATTAGGTAAAGAATGACGGCAATAAAAACCGCAAACACAGTTGGAGCGATGAAACATCCCTGTTTGAGTCATGTTTGTACTATGACAGGTTCACTCAGAGCCAGTGCTGCTCAGAACAGTCGCTTTCATGTTATCATGAAGCAATTTTAGGACATTGATGTATTTATCAGGACATCCAATCTTAGAAAGTACAGTCCAGAGGGCACGGCGATTCACTGAGTCAAAGGCTTTAGTTAGATCAATAAAAGCCATGTATAGTGGTCGGTTTTGCTCCTGACACTTGTCTTGCAGCTGCCGTGCTGTGAAGATCATATCCACAGTTCCACGACATGGTCGGAAACCACTCTGACTCCAGTAAAATTTCTTCTGACAGGGTAGAAGGCGGGTTGCAAGGATCCGCGCCAGAACTTTGCCTGCAATGGTTAGGAGGGAGATACCACGATAATGTCCACAATCCACTTTATCCCCTTTCTTGAAGAGGGTGACATCCCCCATTTCACGGGGTAGCTCCTCCTTTATCCAGATTTTAAGGAGAAGCATGTAAAGCTGCCAAATTAACTCTGGTCCACCGTTTTTAAAGATTTCAGCAGGGATCCCATTTAGACCTGCTGCCTTGTTGTTCTTCATCTGCATGGTGGCACTGTGTACCTCATACAAATTGGGAGGGTCTCCGAGCTCGTCCCTAAATGGTCGTTGAGGGATTTGCTCCAAGGACTTCATCTACAACCACAGAATTACTGTTAAGGAGATCTTCAAAATGTTCTTTCCAACGAGAATTAATGGTTTCGTTGTCCTTCAAAAGTGTGGTTCCGTCCTTAGAGCGAAGAGGATTCATACCATGACAAATTGGCCAACAAATAGTGCCAACCTTGGTGGCACTAAAGATACCACATGTATTGTGGATGTCCGTGAGATGTTGGAGTTCTTGCACTTTCTCAGGCCACCATTTGTTCTTAAGTTCTCTTGTTTTACATTGTACTTCCGCCCTCGCCTTGGCATGGGCTTCCCTCTTTATATTACAATTTATGTTGTTTTGCTTAACATGAAATGCCATTCTCTTCTCATTGATGAGTTGCTAAATTTCAGAATCATTCTCATCAAACCAGTCCTGATGTTTTCTGGTTTGGTAGCCTAGGTTTCCTCAGAGGCATTGATGATTACTGCTTTCAATTGGCTCCAAAGTTCTTCAATTGCTTCTGGAAACTCTGATGGAAGCTTTTCTTCTAAGACTGCTTGGAAGTGGTCACGCTTAATAGGGTCCTTCAAATCTTGAACCTTCAGCTTGCGCCTGACCTGCTTCTTTTGCAGCCTCCATTTGGGAGCCATCTTAATTTTCATTGTGGATCGAATAAGGCAATGATCAGTCCAACGGTCATCAGCACTTGTCATTGCTCTTGTGAGAAGTACCTCACTACAATCTCGGGCACAAACTATAACGTAGTCGAGGGGATGCTAGTGCTTTGACAGTGGGTGTCTCCAAGATGTTTTGAACTTTTCTTTTTGTCAGAAAAGGGTGTTCGTAACAATAAGTTTATGTTCAGCACACTTGGTCAGAAGCAGAATTCCATTTGAATTGTTTTTGCCAACTCCTTCTTTCCCGATAGTTCCTTTCCACAGGTCTGAGTCTCGTCCAACATGTGCATTGAAATCCCCCAGAAGGATGATCTTGTCTTCTGTAGGGGTCTCCAATAAAATGGTTTCCAACTGAGAATAAAAAAATCTTCCTTTACATTCTCATCGGCATCCAGTGTTGGTGCACAGGCACTCACAATAGTTGCCTCTTGATTTTTGGTGAGCTTCAGTCGGAGTGTCATAAACCGCTCATTCATGCCAACTGGTACCTAAGAGAGGCACCGTATGAGCTTGTTCTTTATAGCAAAGCTCACTCCATGCAATCGGGGTTCATCTATAGATTTTCCCTTCCAGAAGTAGATGTATCCTCCTGTCTTCTCCCTCACCTGTCCTTCATCAGCTCTTCTAGTTTCGGACAAAGCAGCAATATTGATGTTAAACCAACTCAATTCACAAGCAATAATGGCTGTACATCGCTCTGGTCAGTCACTGTTTGAATTGTCCATCAGGGTACGTACATTCCAAGTTCCAAAGTTGAAAAGTTTTTACATTTTCGATCGCTAAGGTGGTGATCCTGCTGGATGCAGCTATCCAGCCAGGAAAAACAGAGGAAAGACAATTTTTAAGGTACCTTTTCTAAACCCCTCCCCATGTGGGGTGAGCAGGGTGAATCCTAAAAAGGACTGCTCAGTCATGGGTGCAGCTGCCGAGATGCTCGACCCGCCTCAATCCTTGAGCAAGACAACTGTATCCCACACCCACCGCCTGTGTGTTGGTCTGTGACTAGGAACTTCCGGATTTCACTGTCCTGTTCCCATCGCCACTCGCCGATCGCCACCGGACTTTTGACTTGTGCAAAAGTCATTTTCCTAAAAACTGGAAGATGCCTGTGCGGAACTTCTTTTAAAGTGGGAAGACTGATGCACAACCGTCACCACATTATCCTTGACAGATAGAGGACTTGAAACCAATGGCATGGACACCATGACAATTGGAAATGCTCTATTTGCTGCAGCCTTCATCCACCTTCACAGCTGTTGTAACATTACACAACAGTTTCACCTCCACTGTGCAGTTATCCTCCATCTGCTCTGCTGTTAGGGACTTCTTGGATCCAAGAAGTCCCAAGAAGAAGCTAGTGACATACAGAGGTGACTGTGGCATTATCTGATTAAAATATGACCATGTAGATTATTGTTGCTACCACTGTGATATAATTGCAACAAATCTTATACAAGGTGTGTCAAGTAAGGCGTCTATGGAATGGTTCTGATTTGCTGAATAGAATTATACTATTTGTATGCATGTATCATTTTGTATTTGAAGTTATGAGTATTGGCCGTATTCCTGTATTTCAAATATGTTTGCTCCTGTGGTAACGCCCACAAGGTATTTAGCCTGCACATCTCGAAGGGACTATACAAGTTAAACGGCTCATCAAGGAACACTTAACTCACAATGGACCATGGAAGACGCCCATGCACACCTGATGGACTTCTAACTAGAGTACCGGTAATGGCTTCTGCTATGACTGAGCAAAATCATGCATGGACATGTGACTTGCCCATGTGACTCCAAACACCATCTTGTTACCTGTAATTTTCCACAGTAAGAACAATGGATTTCCCTTCAATTGGCAAAAGCTATAAAAGGCCCTGGAAACACCTCCATTTTGCCTCTTTCCTGCTCAAACCTCTGGACTATGAACTTATGCTAATGGGAGCATTCTAACCAAAGGACTGAGGACCTTCCAATGATTTGGAAGCAACCAGAGATTTAACAAGACAGCATGGGCGGCGAGTTCTATGGGCCCGTGGTACCCGGGCACCATGGGCCCGGCTCCAGCATTCTGAGCCCGGTCTCTCTCTTGGCCCCGCCTTCCGCCCGGTGCGTCCCCCAGGCCATTTAAAACAGCCCGTGGCCCCCACTCATCACTGGCAGCGCAGCAGAGCTGAGCAGCTTCCTGACTGCTCACTCCACGTGGCTGCCGGCCCCTCCCTGCAGCCCCTGGGCAGGGTGGGTCTGTGTGCCGCCCCAAGAGCCCCTGTGGCCAATGGGAAGCTGCGGGGGCAGTGCCTGGGGGTAGCAACACATGGAGACTCCCGGCCCACCCTGCCTAGGAGCTCCAGGTAAGTGCCACACTCCCCCACCCCTTCTCAGAGTCTGCACCCCGCCCTTTGGCCCCCAAACTCCCTCCCAGAGCCTGTACCCCCTCCCTCCACACCCCTTCCAGCCCCCAAACTCCTTCCCAGAGCCTGCACCCTCTCCCTCCACACCCCCTCCCATTCCCAAACTCTCTCCCAGAGCCTGCACCCCGACCCCCAGCCCAGAGCCAGCACCCAAACTCCGCCCCAGAGCCTGAACTCCCACCCCCTTCTCCCACACCCTCTCCTGCCCCCAAACTCGCTCCCAGAGCCTGCACCCCAGCCCTCCGCACTCCCTCCCAGAGCCTGCACCCAAACTCCCTTCCAGAGCCTGCAACCCTCACCCCCTCCTGCACCCCAACCCCTTGCACAAGCCCAGAGCCTAGAGCCTACATCCAAACTCCATCCCGGAGCCTGCACCTCCACCCCCTGCCGCATCCCGGAGCCTGCACCCAGCACCCAAACTCCATCTCAGAGCCTGCACCCCAGACCCCCTCCCCCACCCAAACTCCCTCCCAGAGTCCAGCCACTCACCCGTCCTGCACCCCAATCCCCTGCTCCAGCCCAGGGCCTGCACCCCAGACCTCCTCCCCCCACCCAAACTCCCTTCCAGAGCCTTAGGCAGGTTGGGGGCGGAGTTGGGGGGGGCAGGTTCTGGGCACCACCAAAATTTCTACAAACATGCCGCCCCTGCAAGCCAGCAGTTTATTCCATCACTGCTACAAGACTGATCCAAGGACTTGGCAATTATTGTGTGTATTTGATTCCTTTAACCAATTTTAACTCTCACCTTTCTTTCTTTTTTTATAAATAAACCTTTAGATTTTAGATACTAAAGGATTGGCAACAGCGTGATTACTGAGTAAAATCTGAGTTATATATTGACCTGGGTATGTGGCTGATCCTTTGGAATCAGAGGACCCTTTTGTTTGATGAAATGGGTTTAAATAACCACTCTCTTTAATGTCTGGGTGTTGAATCCAAGATTGGAATGCCTAAGGAGACTGCTTTTTTGACTTCTTGTTAGCCAGTGTGGTGAAACAGAAATTTACTTTTGTTGCTGGTTTGGGAGCATAACCAGCAGTTTTGGGGGGTGTCTGCCCTATTTCTCAGCAGTTTGTCCTGAATTTGGTATTCTCAGTTGTGACCCATGAAGGCACAGTGACAGTGACCCCCGCCCAGCTAGGGTTGCCAGGCATCTGGTTTCCGACCGGAATGTCCAGTCGAAAAGTGACCCTGGTGCCGCCAGTTAATACTGCTGTTAATTACATGTTTGTATTTTGGGCATTCACACCTTGTGGCTGTTACAAGGTGTGAATAATAATTTGCTCGGCCACTGATATTCTTTTTAAAGGATCTCCCCAATAAGGTCTATCCTGATAAAGTTCAATAAATAATATGTAATTGGCATGTCCACATTACGGTTTTGTACAATGTGAAGAGTTTCTATATTGCCAGATATGTCTCATGTATATAAAGCAACTTCTGAGAACAATTCTGACCTTTATGTATTTATTTTACAATAGATCTATGTGCAAAGATAGCAATACTCTTATGATTATTAAAGTGCCTCACTTTGCATATTTCATACCCTAAAAACAGGCTTGCAGAGCCTCACTTAATTAAAAGACTACCACTATATTAATGAAATGCTATAAATATTTCTTGAGTACATATTTAGAGCACAGGTCACCAGGAGAGCATTATAAAGGCACACTTTATCCTGCCATATCCAAAAACTTTAGCAGTATTTCCACTATAACTCCTTTCATATGTATATATGCTTGGACAGGACTCCTCTTTTTCAGCCCTGCCTGCACACTATTAGAAAAGATTTCCTAGTAAGGCTGTACTGTCAGTATTGACAGGTCATAACTTAGTTAAAATAGTTTTAAAACTCACTGGGGCTCCATAGTATCTGGAAGACAGTTTAGATAAGTTATGTCTTGTCTACATTGGAATCATAGCTCGACTAACAAACAGTTTTTAAAAAACAATAGCATATTCAGGGCCTTATGAATATTTAATTATAAATTAAAATACATGTGGATAATATGCCAAGAAAATACAATTTTTGTGGCATACTTGACATATTTTCCTTTCTCCCCTCTCTTGTATCAGTACCCTTTCCTCCTCCATAATCTAGCACTTCTACAGATGCTAGTTGCAATCTAGTACCATACTAGGAGCACAACAAAAATGTTTAGCTATAGGTAGTGATCTAGCATCTAGGGTTAGTTACAAAGCATTACCATTTAGAAATTCTTCCTGTGACCTCTTCTGGGACACTGCATCTTCACAGAAGAAATGGTTCTATTTGTGGTTTTCCAGAATTATTACAATTTATGTAAGGCCTAAGTGCTAAGAATATTATTGATGCCTTTTTTTAGGTAAGAGATATAAAAGAGTAAAAAGACATTCTTGTAGTTACAGGAGCACTCCAATCCAAGTGAACAGGCATACATAAATCATGATCTATAACAGAAATACTGAAAGACTTTAGCTGTAGTAGCACAAGAAAACAACACTATTATAGTTAGCATTCTCTGAGCGCTCCAGTCTAAAGTTCATGTACAGATAAGAGTTAAAACTAAAAAAAAAAAAAGATTTCACAAGTCTGGCTTTTTTCAGTCTCAGAGTAAATCAAGCAAGGTCTCCCTTATACAAGGATATGCAATGTCACACAACATGTAAAAATGCAACTAATTATACCCATAGAAACTACAGGTCTGTTAATATGTACACAGTATTACCTGAACCACTATTAGTTTTTCAAAGCATGTTCTGTAATTTTTTCCTTGACAAACGATCTTACTTAAGTAGCTCTCAGCAACACTATGTAAGGCTGTACATGATTAAATATATACGAAAACATTTACTACCACAAAAAGCAGCACACACATCTGAAAATCCTATCAGATTAATTCTTTGGATCTGCTTGTCTGTGATGGGAAGAAAATAAGAGTCACTCCTCATTAATTGCAAGCATAACTTCTAGAGTCACAGCCAATTGCAGTAGGAGATACATACTCTAAAGACATTTAGATTTCAAGTATATAGAACAAAAATTAAGACATTTACCTGAAATTCTGGCACCGTAGGCTTTGTGACAGCTTTCCTCTTCTTTGTAATTGCTTTTTTAGATATGGATTTTTTTCCTTGTAAGATTAAAAGAGAAAAGCTTCATAATGCTGTTTATTGCGCTTCATTAATAAAACCAAATTACATACAACCTTGAAAGTTATAATTTAACTAACAGATAGCTGATGGTGAGTCATGTAAACATCATGAAACAGAACCGGACTCAGCAAAAGCAAACATTAAACTACAAGTACCTGTGTGCGGGGCAGCCTTATTTCAACAATGAACAAACCCACTATAAACTCCAACACACCAAATGAAAATTAAGAACATTAATAAACTGTGAAAGAAACATTCACACTACCATTGTGATGGGGGAATGGGGAGAGGGGGAAGATGCATAATTTAAACCAGAAACATAAATTGGGTTAAAAAAAAACAAAAAACACACACTTACCTACAAAAACTCTTCTCTGATGTTAGTATCCCACATTGATCCACACACTAGGCCTGGGGCCTTTGGCATGTGATATTAAGTGTGCTCTCAGAGCACAAGTAATTTCTAGAAATCACCTCATGGACACACTGGAGTTACCATACCAGAGGAGACCACTGCTCAGTCTAGTCCAGCAACCTGTACCTGGCTGCAGCCAAAACCTAATCTTGCTTTAGAAAAAGCAAACACCTTCCCCACAATGCGTTTCCTTCCCAATTGCACAATGTAATGATATGAAAGAAAAATTCCTATTCAACTTTAAAGGCAATCAGTTTACCCTTGAAATATCAGGGATAATATTCCTTGTAACCTCTCAATCTAACAAAATAGCTATAAATGTTACATGTGGGCAAGATACCCAGGGAATAAATGTCTTTATTTCTACAACCACCCACAACTGTACATATTTAACACCACTGATCTCTTCATTTGCACTCTAACCATTAATCCATCTCTGCCAAGACTGCTATTACTATTCCAAATCTCAGAGTAATTTGCAAAAAGCTGCAAATGAACAAAAATAACCAAATAATTTAAAAACAACCTACCACATAAAGTTCCCTTTTCCCCCCCTCTAGTATGGATCAGGTAAAAAATTACCAAATTCTTCTCATTGACTTGCCTGGAGTAAGTGTTTCAGGGGTTTTTGTGAGGTGATTAAAATTTCATTAACCATATTTTGGTCCATATTTTTCCAAATTTAGTCTGATAAATTTTAATTATTATTTTAGTGTGCAATGTGCTTTGTAGTGAAAATTCAAAGATATGGCTCCTGTTAAGATGCATCCAGAACAGCATAGAAAATAATAGTGAAAATATTATTTATATATATCAATGATACATTGTCACCTGGAATACTCTGTTATGGAATATTCTGTTCTCATCACACTATTTCAAAAAAGATATAGCAGAAACAGAAGTCGTCTAGAGATGGGAGACAAAAATAACTGTGGACATGGAAAGACTTCCATATGAGAAGCAGCTGAAAACCACTGGGATATTATAATTTAAAAAGAACATGAATAGAAGAGGACATGATAGATGAACAGAGAATAATTAATAGTATAAACAAAGACTGAGCACTCGTACCTGCTATAACAACATATGAACAAGGGGACATTCAATTAAACTGAAAGGTGACAAATTATACAACTATTAAAAGAAAATCATTTTTTTCAAAACGCATAAAGAATGTGTGGAACTCATTGTCACAATGTCTCATCGTGGCCAACTACTTTCTAGGATTCAAAAACAGATTACACATTAATATGGATAATGAGAACATCCACAGTTACATAAAAATTATATATATTTTAATAGAAGGGATTTATAAACCCCTTGGAATCACAGAAATGTAGGACTAGAAGCAACCTCAATAGGTCATCTAATCCAGTTCCCTGCACTGAGGCAGGACTAAGTATTATCTAGACCATCCCTGTTTGTCTAACCTGTTCTTAAAAACTTCCAATGACAGCCGTTCCACAAACTCCCTAGGTAATTTGTTCCAGTGTTTAATTACCATTACAGCTAAGAAGTTTTTCCTAATGTCTAACATAAATCTCCCTTGCTAAAATTTAAGCCCATTACTTCTTGTCCTTTCCTCAATGGATAAGAAAAACAATTTATTATCTTCCTCTTTATAACAACCTTTTATGTAATTGAAGACTGTTATCATGTCCCCCTCAGTCTTTTCTTCTCCAGACTAAACAAATCCATTTATAAATCTTTCCTCATAGGTCATGTTTTCTAGATCTTTAATTAATTTTGTTGCATTCCTGTGGACTTTCTCCAATTTGTCCACATCTTTCCCAAAGCGTGGTGCCCAAAACTGAACACTTTACTCCAGTTGAGGCCTTATCAGTGCTGAGTAGAATGGAAGAATTATTTCTTGTGTCTTGCTTACAAGACTCCTGCTAATACATCCTGGAATGACGTTCGCTTTTTTTGCAACATTATTACATTGTTAACTTAGATTTAGTTTGTGATCCACTATAACCCCCAGATCCTTCTCTGCAGTACTTGTTTCTAGGTAGTCATTTCCCATTTTGTATTTGTGCAATTGATTATTCCTTCTTAAGCAGAGTACTCTGCATTTGTCCTTACTGAATTTTATCCTATTTATTTATGTCCAGATCATTTTGAATTCTAATCCTGTCCTCCAAAGTGCTTGCAACCTCTCCCAGCTTGTTATTGTACACAGACTTTCTAACTACTCTCTATGCCATTATCCAAATTTATGAAGATATCTAGAATTGGACCCAGGACACATCCTTGTGGGACCCTGTGATGGGTTCCCCCCGGGGTGCCACCTGGTGCTGGGGTACCACTGAGCCCCTTGACCCACCGGCCTGGGCTCCCTCTCACACTGTACTGCTGTAACAAGTTGAAAAGCCCTGCAGCCTGCACTTTCACCAGCATTCATACAGGTAGGGACACACCCAGCTGCAGTTACATGCAGGCTCTCTGACCAGCCCCTGCATAGGAAGGCCACAGCTAAGGTAACTCCCAGCTCCCCAGGCACACACCCCCTCTGGAGTATAAACCCAAAATTATACCGTCTGGCGCTGCACAGGGAACTGTACAGCATAAACTCATAAAGTTCACCCCCTCCCTCAATTGGAGAGGAATATGCAATAGTCTTTGCCCATTGAGCTAAGATTCCCATATACTTCACTCCAACTCACTGGTTTAGATAAAATAAAAACAAGTTTATTAACTACAGAAGATAGGTTTTAAGTGATTATAAGGGATAGCAAACAGATAAGCAGATTACCTAGCAAATAAACAAAAAATGCAAGCTAATCTTAATATACTAAATAGATTGGATATGAATTAGCAGATTCTCACCCTAAGAGATGATACAAGCAGGCTACAGATTCTTTAGGAGGCAAGCTGCACTTGCTTTACAGCTTGGAATGCCCAAGTGTTTCATTCACAGGCTAGAAATCCCTTTAGCTTGGGCCCAGCACTTCCCCCAGTTCAGTCGGTCCTCAGGGGTTTCCTGGAGTCTTCTTGCATGGGGAGTGAAGACCACTACAAGATGTCACTCCCTGCCTTATACAGCTTTTGCATATGGTGGGAATCCTTTGTTTCAAAGCTTGGTTCCCAGACCAGTCTGTGGAAAAATACTGACATCCCAAGATGGAGTCCAGCAGTATGTGGTCGGATCACGTCCTTGTAGATTCATAGCAGCCATTACTCACAGGCTGTGTAGAGTGGTCTCAGGAAGGCTTATGTGGGAGATAAGCTTCTCCTAATGCCTACTGTTTTTTCCTAATGGTCCATTGCCATGAATAGGCCCTTCCCCACCCATTATCTAGACTGAAAGCATCTTGTCTATTGTGAATTACCGAGGTGTAACTACATTTGAAATATAGATACATAGTCAATATGCAAAACTTCTCCAATGACATCTCACATAACTTATCTTGCATAAAATCAGGGTGGAAAAAATGATTTTTTAAAAAAAACTTTAAAAAAAATCGGATTTTTTTGATAAAATGCTTTTTAAGGAAAAAAACCTATCTAAAAATAGTTTTAATTAAGATACATTATAGCTCAAAGTTATCTCATCATGGAATAGGGATTATAAATTCTAATTCTATAGTATGAGACAATATATTCATGTAATGTTTAAGAAAAGTTTTGTAAATGAGTTCCAATAGTTCATGGATTAGGGACCCAATCTTATGGGGTTCCAGGGGCTTCTGTATAGATTAATCTTTCTATCTACCCAATGGGACTCAGTGCTCAGTCTAGAAGATACCATCAGAGATGCTTAGTTTTGCAGTTCTCAAACTGCAGATTTGTGTCTCCAGAGATAACATGCTTGTTAACAGCAAAAATGTTTTTAAACAGACAGACAGACAGACATACATACATACATAGAGGGGTGAGAAATAACAGACCTCAACCCTATTGTCCCTCTGCAAATTTGTGTACACAGCGTCAATCCCTTACCTCTCTCTAAAAGTGCAAAGTTTCAAAAAGTTCAATGAATAGAAGATTGTTGGGGGTGGAATAGATCTGGACAAGGAGAAGAAGTCTGGAGATAAATGTGAGAAGGGAGGGACATGCAGTAGAAACAAAAGTGAAACTGTTTGAGCAGCATATTCCAGAAGTCTTGAAGTCTTTCTGAGCGTAGCCTTCCTTGATTTGAGATCTACCATACCATTCTCTCATTAGAAGGGAAAACCTATAATGACAGCAGGCCGTAAAAGAGACCCAGTGGGGAATATTTTAATGAAGTTCCTCTACCTGTGGGTAAGACAGGCATGCGTGCAAAATGCAAACGGTGCAACAAAGAAATGCAAGGCCTGGTTGCCCTAATGAAACAACATCATGAGAAGAAGTGTTCCTTCTCAGGAGGAAGCTGCGTTGAAGATGATGAAAGGAACAGGTCTGAACATGGAGGATCTTCAAGTTGGTAAACTTTTTTATTTCATACTTCTTTCTTAAGGACTGCCTGTCTTCCTTCTGAACTATTCTTGAATTCTCATGTTTGAGCAAAAAATATAGTTGTTACTCTATGGTACTATCATTTTAGATGCAGTTGTGATTAAAAAATAGCTGAAATAGGCAGATCTTTCTTTTACAATTTTACCTTTAAAGTAGTACTGAGTGTCAGTGAATGCAATGAGTAATATGAAATGAGCAGTATGGTAATAATAATTAAATAACTGCATTGACTTATTTTGTTTAGGAGAATCCATCCTCAACATACAGGATTCTGAAGACTATCCATCTTCAAGATCACCACCATTTTCTATAATTTCAGAGTTATCTGACAATGGTAGTGTTTGTCACATCATGTATGTCACATAGCCACAGTATATCACCTGTAGCAAAAAGAAAAAAAAAAATCTCCATCATCCAGAACAATAGATAAGTTTGTGATAAGAACCAGCAGATTACAAAAAGAGGTAATTGATGGAAAAATTGCCCTGTTTGTTTACGCACAAACTCTCCTTTCCGTATGATTGAGAAACCACACTTCATTAACATGGTTCGGTCATTAAGACCAGGATACAGTCCACCCAACAGAGCAGATGTAGCAGGCAAATTGCTGGATAAAGTGTATGAAAAAGAAATTGAGCAGTGTGCAAAAGGTCTAGAGGGTAAAATTGTTAACCTGAGTCTTGCTGGGTGGAGCAATGTCCACAATGATCCTGTTGTATGTGCTTGTGTGACAACAAAAGAAGGGAATGTCTTCCTTACAGAAACAATTGATACATCAAGAAATGCACACACAGCAGAATACTTACAAGAAGTAGCAGTAAAAGCCATAACAAACTGAAAAAAAATTCAAATGTCTAGTACGCAGCTTGGTCACAGACAATGCTGCAAATGTTTCCAAGATTAGAAGAAACTATTTAGAAAAGAGTGAAGAGAGTCCCAAGTTAATAACATACGGTTGCAGTGCTTATTTGATGCACCTCCTCGCCAAAGACTTCAGTGTTCCAGAAATAAAGGCGAACGTTGTTGAAACTGCAAAATATTCCAGTTAACAACCACTTTGCAGCAGCTGCACTGAAAAAAGTGGGAGGAACCAAGCTAACTCTCCCACAAGATGTGCAATGGTACTCAGTAGTGGACTGTTTTGAGCACTATATCAAGAACAGGCCTAATCTGATGAGTTTGTGAACAAAATAGTGAAAAAATAGATAGCACTATCATAGCCAAAGTTCTCAATATTGGGTTTAAGTTCCATTTCTTTCCCTCACTCTGTCTTGTTTCTAATTAAATCTGTATTCTTTCTTAAATAAATCCACTTTTGTTTTATTATAAGTGCTCACAGGTACTATGTAATTTACAAGAGCAGTGGTTTAAGGTAAAACTGGTGAACTGGGGTACACTGCTCCTTTGGGGGCACAGGATTGGGGATATCTATGAGTAGCCAGTGTCAGGGGCTAGATATCACAGGGTAATAATTCAAAGGGATTTGGGAACAGGGACGCACCTGTTAACCTGCAAGGTGAAGACTGGGTTAGCATTGCCCAGATGAAAGTGCTTGAGTGGCTGAAAGGCTGGTGATGTTAGGGAGCTAACACTCAGCTGCCATAAACAAGACTCCCTCATGCTGGAGGCAGGGGATAACAAGGTGACTCTCAGTCCTGGGTACCCCAAGAGCTGTCTTAGCTACATTTTAAAAAAAATTTACTAAATATTCAAAAGCTAGGAAATTACAGAATTCATTATGCCTTCATTAATTCTGCTTCCTTATGAGCACTTGGAGATTTATTGATGAAAAGTGCAATGTAAGAACTACATGGTATTATTATGTGAATGCACCACAATTCAGTCATTAATCACATGATCTTTTTTCCATAGGACCTTTGCCTCAGTTAGTACTCAGTGAAAGAATGAGGGGTGTGTAGTGAATATGGCCGTTGTTTCTACGACTCTGAGTCATTCGCTGTAGAAGGTGGAAGATGTGTAGAGAATGAGGCGGAAAAGGCACACGAGCATTTAATTTTCAGCCAAGAGAGAGTAGGTTTTGTGATATATTAAACTAGGATTAGATTACTTGCTGTTACTGCAAAACACAATGTGATATGATTTTAGGAGGGAGATGGCTTCCCTCTAATATTATGTGACAGCCTTGCAATTGCACACATAGCTGGTGCTGTCAGGGCCAAGACATTTAATTTGCAAATCACTCCTTGCATTACACACTTATTCAAACACAGGTGTATACATATTATATATGCACAGACTTTTTTTTTTTTTTTAAATATCTGAAAAATGTAAGCCAATGAGATGACTGAGCAGACACATTATTCCAGTAGTGGTCATACCAGTGCCAAACACAGACGTAATATAACCTCCTTACTACTCCTATTTAATATTCATCTGTTCATGCACCCAAGGATAGCATCAGACTTTTTGGCTACAACCTCACACTGGGAGCTCATGTTGAGCTATTATCCAACAGGACCCTCCCAAGTCTTTTTCCAGAGTCACAGCTTCCCAGGATGGAGTCCCCCCATCCTGTAAGTATGGCCTACATTATTTGTTCCTAAAATATATGATTTTACATGTGGCCAGAATAAAATGCATATTGCTTGCTTGTGCCTAAGCTGACCAAAAGATCCAGATAGGTCACTGATCCAGAACAATCTTCTTCATTATTTACCATTCCCACAATCTTCGTGTCATCTGCAAATTTTATCAGTAATGATTTTCTGTTTTATTCCAGGTCATTGGGGAAAATAACTAGCATAGGACTAGCACTAGAAGCACAACTACTTCTTGATGATTCCCCATTTACATTTTGAAACCCATCCATTAGCCCATTTTTAATCCATTTACTGTGTGCCATGTTGATTTTGTATCATTCTAGTTTCTTAATCCAAATGTTGTGCAGTACCAAGCCAGATGCTTTTCAGAAGTCTAAGTTCAGGCAGTCCTCGATTTTACGACGTTCAATTTACGACAAACAGCACTTACGATGCTTCTGGATTGACACGCTGATTCAACTTACAACAATTGGTTTCGACTTTACGACGCTCGGTCCCGCAATGGAGTGGGTTGCAGTTCCCAATTATAACGTTTCAACTTAAGACGCAATTTTTAGAAACCAATGACTGTGTTGTAAGTCAAAGGACTGCCTGTATATTACATCAACACGTCTATTTTTATCACCCAAACTTGATATCTCAAAGAGTTAGCTTGACAAGATTTATCTTCCATAAATTCATGTTGACTGGCATTAATTATATTACCTTCTTTTAATTTTTCATTAATCTAGACCCATATCAGTCATTCCATTATTTTACCTAGGACTGATGTCAGGCTAACCGACATATACCTATCCAGGTGGTCCCCGTTTACCTTTTTCAAATATTGGCACAACATTAGCTTTCTTCCAATTCTTTGTAACTTCCCAGTGGTAACAATATTTTATTTTATTTGAGAGAATGAGACCAAAGCCCAACAATGGGAAAAACAACAACAAAAATTCTTGTTGGACTACTAAATTTGAAGTGCTTGTGGAGAAATCATCAGAATTCACTTTCCGCAGCCTGAGAACATCTAATTGCAGCTCCCTCTTTTCTCCAATAGACAGAGAGAGCTTTCCTTCCTTATTCTGAACTGGAGTAATATGTACTATATAAAGTTCCACAGGTCTGTTCTAAAACAAGGACTTTATTTTTTCTTAAGTTTTAGTGCTTAAACTACCATATTGACAGCCCTGGGGACTACTACACAAATCAGGCATTGGCAATAAGAGTACAAGTTTTCTCCGTAATGCCATGTCCATGGACCTCAACTCAGACCTAGAAGACCACCTTTAAAATGCAAGAATATAGTGTAGTCCTATACTTGATATACCTTGACCTCTCTGCAGAGGTCCAGTAAGACATAGTAACAAGATAAATTTATAGCAAGTCTAAGCAAAAAATAAACGTATCAAATACCCAAATAACTTCTGCACTCAGCAGGTTTTATATTCTGATATTTTAATTCCTTCCTCAAAGCAGTCTTTGATCAGCCAGATTTCCAGGTTTGAAAATGCACACTCACTGAATATATGAGATAGAGCTGACACTAGCCTAGAAAGGAACTTTATCAAGTGATGCACCACTAAAATAATATCTGATAATTAAACCATGTGTTTTTGAAAGCCATAATTTATTTTAACAGGGACAATGGAGATCATATTTATCATTCTGACCGACTTTTAACAAGACTACTTGTATTTGTAAGTTTCACAGTAATGTCTCACTGATGCAATTCTCTCAAAATATCTCACAAAGGCAAATATAGTGAACATCCCAGAAAGATATTTTTTGAGACTCTTGAACAATGCTCAAGACCTAGCTTTTGGAAATTATTTTTAGACAAAATTTTGCAAATGCTATTCACCTGTAACCTGTGTGGAATTCCTCTTGACTTGAAATTGTAATGGTTTACAAGATCTGGAACCTCTTATAATAAAGAAGGGTGGGGTTAGGTGAAGGTTTGCTGCATAGAAAAATATGGTTTGAGACCTTGTGGCTCTTGATAACTTGTTTTAGTAAGATGCAAATATTTTCACAATGGAGCTTTTGAGTGGAGTGTCTGAAGCCTATGCCATCAGAGTCTCATAAATCCAAAGCAGGGACTAAAAACAGGGAGTGTCTTAAATCACTCTAATTCTTGCCATTAGCCACAGCAAAATACAGGCTTATTATCTACACTTGAAATGCTGCAGCTGAATTCCAGCACTATCTAACCAGGGGTTAGGTAGGTTTAACTGTGTCATTCAGGGGTGTGGGTTTTTCACACCCCTGAATGACACAGTTACACCAACCTAATTTCTTAGTGTAGACCAGACCTAAGGGTGAACTCATATAGCCACTTGGTCCTCATGCCTCTTAACTCCACGAATTGTAACATTTTCAACCCAATTCCATCAAAAAAATTGACTTGCCCCACCAGATCTTAAATTGAATTGCAGGCCTGAACTATCTGTTAAAAATAGTAACACCTGGTTACCTTTATAAGGGTGTAGGACACACTTTATCCCCTCCTTTTGTTCCCTGAAGTTCAGAGGGCAACTGAAATCTCATTTGTTAGGTGGTTCTTTTATTTTTAAATGTAGACTATTCTAGTCCCACCCAACAGCTCCTCATCTAGAAATACGCAAGGTTCAGAAGTCCAGCAAATCGAGAGACAGAATGCACGTCAGGGGTTTCTATGCTGACATTGTCTGCATCTGCCTGTTCTCAAAACAGCAGAGATCTTACAACAAATGGATAATTAACTGATTCACAACACAGAATGATGTTAGCAAATAAAATGAAATCTCAGTGACACACATTTCTGAGGACATTGGTGCTGAATGACAAACACAGAGGCCTGATGCTTCAAGAACCCTGTTACAACTTCGAAAAATAAAGTGGTCCTACAGTATTTCATTATATGCTCATGACCTAGTTGACAGGCCTTTCTAAATCTAGATCAGTGGTTTTCAAACGTTTTTTCTGCCAACCCATTTGAAGAAAATTGTTGATGCCCGCGACCCAGCAGAGCTGTGGATGAGGGGGCTCTGGGCTGTGGGTTGGGCTGCAGGGCTCAGGGCTGCAGGGTGGGGGTGGGAATGAGGGGGTTAGGGTGTGGGAGGGGGCTCTGGGCTTGCTGCAGGCTCTGGGGTGGGGCCAGGGAAGAGGGGTTTGGGGTGTAGGAGGGGGCTCTGGGTTTGAGGGGGCTCAGGGCTGGGACAGGGGGTTGGGGTGCAGGAGGGGGTCAGGACTCTGGGCTGGGCGTGCAGGCTCTGGGGATGAGGTGTTTGGGGTACAGGAGGGGCTCCAGGTTTGATGGGGGGCTCAGGTCTGGGGCAGGGGACTGGGGCACAATCTTACCTCGGGCAGCTCCCGGTCAGCAGTGCACAGGGATGCTAAGGCAGGCTCCTCGGAAGCAGCCAGCAGCAGGTCCGGCTCCTAGGCAGAGGCACAGAAGCAGCTCCATGCAGCTCTCACCCACAGGCACCGCCTCCCCCCGCCCCAAAGCTCGGTGCTCGGGGCAGGGGCAGCACACAGAGCCCCCGGCCCCCCTGCCTAGGAGCTGAACCTGCTGCTGGCCGCTTCTGGGGCACAGCACGGTGCCAGAACAGGCAGGGACTAGCCTGCCTTAGCCGGGAAGTACCGCCAGCAGGACTTTTAATGGCCCAGTCGGCGGTGCTGACCAGAGCTGCCGCCATCCAGTGCCTTGCATTCCGCAACCCAGTACTGGGTTGTGACTCACAGTTTGAAAACCACCGATCTAGATTACATTTTATGCTATTGTAACAGAATTTTTACATCTCCAAGAACAGAGTTGAGGGTGTGGATGGAATTTATACTAAACACCACCAGATTAATTACCCATGTGTTAAAAGGAATCAGTACTTAAATCTCAG